>NW_026961433.1:2100000-2355148 GCF_963924245.1 Chroicocephalus ridibundus
AGGGAAAACTATGCCTTGTTCTAAAGCTCTTTGGGAACCACTTGCGTGGCCCACAAACCTGCGGGCAGAAGACTTTCCTGCTCTCTTCAGCCTCAAAAGCACCCTTTCCCACTTGGCGCCGCGCCAGGCCCAAAAATGGCCATATGTCTGGAGACTGGTCCCACGCCCAAAGAGCCAGCAGGGAAAACTATGCCTTGTTCTAAAGCTCTTTGGGAACCGCTTGCGTAGCCCCACACACCTGGGGGCTGCAGGCTTTCCTGCTCTCTTCAGCCTCAAAAGCACCCTTTCCCACTTGGCGCCACACCAGGCACAAAAATGGCCATATGTCTGGAGACTGGGCCCACGCCCAAAGAGCCAGCAGGGAAAATTATGCCTTGTTCTAAAGCTCTTTGGGAACCGCTTGCGTAGCCCCACACACCTGGGGGTTGCAGGCTTTCCTGCTGCCTTCAGCCTCAAAACCACCCTTTCCCACTTGGCGCCGCGCCAGGCACAAAAATGGCCATATGTCTGGAGATTGGTCCCACGCCCAAGAGCCAGCAGGGAAAACTATGCCTTGTTCTAAAGCTCTTTGGGAACCGCTTGCGTAGCCCCACACACCTGGGGGCTGCAGGCTTTCCTGCTGCCTTCAGCCTCAAAAGCACCCTTTCCCACTTGGCCCCGTGCCAGGCACAAAAATGGCCATATGTCTGGAGACTGGTGCCTTTCCCAAAGAGCCAGCAGGGAAAACTATGCCTTGTTCTAAAGCTCTTTGGGAACCGCTTGCATAGCCCCACAGACCTGCGGGCTGCAGACTTTCCTGCTGCCTTCAGCCTCAAAACCACCCCTTCCCTCATGGCGCCGCGCCAGGCACAAAAATGGCCATATATCTGGAGGTTGGTCCCGCGCCCAATGAGCCAGCAGGGAAAACTATGCCTTGTTCTAAAGCTCTTTGGGAACCGCTTGCGTAGCCCCACACACGTGGGGGCTGCAGGCTTTCCTGCTGCCTTCAGCCTCAAAACCACCCTTTCCCACTCGGCGCCGCGCCAGGCCCAAAAATGGCCATATATCTGGAGACTGGTCCCTTTCCCAAAGAGCCAGGAGGGAAAACTATGCCTTGTTCTAAAGCTCTTTGGGAACCGCTTGCGTGGCCCACAAACCTGCGGGCTGCAGACTTTCCTGCTGCCTTCAGACTCAAAAAGCACCCTTTCCCACTTGGCGCCACGCCAGGCCCAAAAATGGCCATATGTCTGCAAACTGGTCCAACGCCCAAAGAGCCAGCAGGGAAAACTATGCCTTGTTCTAAAGCTCTTTGGGAACCGCTTGCGTAGCCCCACACACCTGGGGGCTGCAGGCTTTCCTGCTCTCTTCAGCCTCAAAAGCACCCTTTCCCACTTGGCCCCGTGCCAGGCACAAAAATGGCCATATGTCTGGAGATTGGTCCCACGCCCAAAGAGCCAGCAGGGAAAACTATGCCTTGTTCTAAAGCTCTTTGGGAACCGCTTGCGTAGCCCCACAGACCTGGGGGCTGCAGGCTTTCCTGCTGCCTTCAGCCTCAAAACCACCCTTTCCCACTTGGCGCCGCGCCAGGCCCAAAAATGGCCATATGTCTGGAGACTGTTCCCACGCCCAAAGAGCCAGCAGGGAAAACTATACCTTGCTCTAAAGCTCTTTGGGAACCGCTTGCGTGGCCCCACACACCTGTGGGCTGCAGACTTTCCTGCTGCCTTCAGTTCAAAACCACCCTTTCCCACATGGCGTCACACCATGCCCAAAAATGGCCATATGTCTGGAGATTGGTCCCACGCCCAAAGAGCCAGCAGGGAAAACTATGCCTTGTTCTAAAGCTCTTTGGGAACCGTTTGCGTAGCCCCACAGACCTGGGGGCTGCAGGCTTTCCTGCTCTCTTCAGCCTCAAAAGCACCCTTTCCCACTTGGCGCCACGCCAGGCACAAAAATGGCCATATGTCTGGAGATTGGTCCCACGCCCAAAGAGCCAGCAGGGAAAACTATGCCTTGTTCTAAAGCTCTTTGGGAACCGCTTGCGTAGCCCCACAGACCTGGGGGCTGCAGGCTTTCCTGCTCTCTTCAGACTCAAAACCACCCTTTCCCACTTGGCGCCGCGCCAGGCCCAAAAATGGCAATATGTCTGGAGACTGGTCCCTTTCCCAAAGAGCCAGGAGGGAAAACTATGCCTTGTACTAAAGCTCTTTGGGAACCGCTTGCGTGGCCCCACATACCTTTGGGCTGCAGACTTTCCTGCTGCCTTCAGTTCAAAACCACCATTTCCCACTTGGTGCCACGCCAGGCCCAAAATTGGACATATGTCTGGAGGTTGGTTCCACGCCCAAAGAGCCAGCAGGGAAAACTATGCCTTGTTCTAAAGCTCTTTGGGAACCGCTTGCGTAGCCCCACACACCTGGTGGCTGCAGGCTTTCCTGCTCTCTTCAGCCTCAAAAGCACGCTTTCCCACTTGGCGCCGCGCTAGGCCCAAAAATGGCCATATGTCTGGAGATTGGTCCCACGCCCAAAGAGCCAGCAGGGAAAACTATGCCTTGTTCTAAAGGTCTTTGGGAACCGCTTGCGTAGCCCCACACACCTGGGGGCTGCAGGCTTTCCTGCTCTCTTCAGACTCAAAACCACCCTTTCCCACTTGGCGCCGCGCCAGGCCCAAAAATGGCAATATGTCTGGAGACTGGTCCCACGCCCAAGAGCCAGCAGGGAAAACTATGCCTTGTTCTAAAGCTCTTTGGGAACCGCTTGCGTGGCCCCACACACCTGGGGGCTGCAGGCTTTCCTGCTGCCTTCAGCCTCAAAACCACCCCTTCCCACTTGGCGCGGCGCCAGGCCCAAAAATGGCCATATGTCTAGAGACTGGTCCCACGCCCAAAGAGCCAGCAGGGAAAACTATGCCTTGTTCTAAAGCTCTTTGGGAACGGCTTGCGTAGCCCCACACACCTGGGGGCTGCAGGCTTTCCTGCTGCCTTCAGCCTCAAAACCACCCTTTCCCACTTGGCGCTGCGCCAGGCACAAAAATGGCCATATGTCTGGAGATTGGTCCCACGCCCAAAGAGCCAGCTGGGAAAAATATGCCTTGTTCTAAAGCTCTTTTGGAACCGCTTGCGTAGCCCCACAGACCTGGGGGCTGCAGGCTTTCCTGCTGCCTTCAGCCTCAAAACCACCCTTTCCCACTTTGCGCCGCAGCAGGCCCAAAAATGGCCATATGTCTGGAGACTGGTCCCACGCCCAAGAGCCAGCAGGGAAAACTATGCCTTGTTCTAAAGCTCTTTGGGAACCGCTTGCGTAGCCCCACACACCTGGGGGCTGCAGGCTTTCCTGCTGCCTTCAGCCTCAAAACCACCCTTTCCCACTTGGCCCCGTGCCAGGCACAAAAATGGCCATATGTCTGGAGACTGGTCCCTTTCCCAAAGAGCCAGCAGGGAAAACTATGCCTTGTTCTAAAGCTCTTTGGGAACCCCTTGCGTAGCCCCACAGACCTGGGGGCTGCAGGCTTTCCTGCTCTCTTCAGACTCAAAACCACCCTTTCCCACTTGGCGCCACGCCAGGCACAAAAATGGCCATATGTCTGGAGATTGGTCCCTTTCCCAAAGAGCCAGGAGGGAAAACTATGCCTTGTACTAAAGCTCTTTGGGAACTGCTTGCGTGGCCCACAAACCTGCGGGCAGCAGACTTTCCTGCTGCCTTCAGACTCAAAAAGCACCCTTTCCCACTTGGCGCCGCGCCAGGCCCAAAAATGGCCATATGTCTGGAGGTTGGTCCCACGCCCAATGAGCCAGCAGGGAAAACTATGCCTTGTTCTAAAGCTCTTTGGGAACCGCTTGCGTAGCCCCACACACCTGGGGGCTGCAGGCTTTCCTGCTCTCTTCAGCCTCAAAAGCACCCTTTCCCACTTGGCGCCACACCAGGCACAAAAATGGCCATATGTCTGGAGATTGGTCCCACGCCCAAAGAGCCAGCAGGGAAAATTATGCCTTGTTCTAAAGCTCTTTGGGAACCGCTTGCGTAGCCCCACACACCTGGGGGTTGCAGGCTTTCCTGCTGCCTTCAGCCTCAAAACCACCCTTTCCCACTTGGCGCCGCGCCAGGCACAAAAATGGCCATATGTCTGGAGATTGGTCCCACGCCCAAGAGCCAGCAGGGAAAACTATGCCTTGTTCTAAAGCTCTTTGGGAACCGCTTGCGTAGCCCCACACACCTGGGGGCTGCAGGCTTTCCTGCTGCCTTCAGCCTCAAAACCACCCTTTCCCACTTGGCCCCGTGCCAGGCACAAAAATGGCCATATGTCTGGAGACTGGTCCCTTTCCCAAAGAGCCAGCAGGGAAAACTATGCCTTGTTCTAAAGCTCTTTGGGAACCGCTTGCATAGCCCCACATACCTGGGGGCTGCAGGCTTTCCTGCTCTCTTCAGCCTGAAAAGCACCCTTTCCCACTTGGCCCCGTGCCAGGCCCAAAAATGGCCATATGTCTGGAGACTGGTCCCACGCCCAAAGAGCCAGGAGGGAAAACTATGCCTTGTTCTAAAGCTCTTTGGGAACCGCTTGCGTGGCCCACAAACCTGCGGGCTGCAGACTTTCCTGCTGCCTTCAGACTCAAAAAGCACCCTTTCCCACTTGGCGCCACGCCAGGCCCAAAAATGGCCATATGTCTGGAGACTGTTCCCACGCCCAAAGAGCCAGCAGGGAAAACTATGCCTTGTTCTAAAGCTCTTTGGGAACCGTTTGCGTAGCCCCACAGACCTGGGGGCTGCAGGCTTTCCTGCTCTCTTCAGCCTCAAAAGCACCATTTCCCACTTGGCGCCACGCCAGGCACAAAAATGGCCATATGTCTGGAGATTGGTCCCACGCCCAAAGAGCCAGCAGGGAAAACTATGCCTTGTTCTAAAGCTCTTTGGGAACCGCTTGCGTAGCCCCACACACCTGGGGGCTGCAGCCTTTCCTGCTGCCTTCAGCCTCAAAACCACCCTTTCCCACATGGCGCCGCGCCAGGTACAAAAATGGCCATATGTCTGGAGACTGGTCCCACGCCCAATGAGCCAGCAGGGAAAACTATGCCTTGTTCTAAAGCTCTTTGGGAACTGCTTGCGTAGCCCCACACACCTGGGGGCAGGAGGCTTTCCTGCTGCCTTCAGCCTCAAAACCACCCTTTCCCACATGGCGTCACGCCAGGCACAAAAATGGCCATATGTCTGGAGATTGGTCCCACGCCCAAAGAGCCAGCAGGGAAAACTATGCCTTGTTCTAAAGCTCTTTGGGAACCGCTTGCGTAGCCCCACACACGTGGGGGCAGCAGACTTTCCTGCTGCCTTCAGACTCAAAAAGCACCCTTTCCCACTTGGCGCCGCGCCAGGCCCAAAAATGGCCATATGTCTGGAGACTGGTCCCACGCCCAAAGAGCCAGCAGGGAAAACTATGCCTTGTTCTAAAGCTCTTTGGGAACCGCTTGCGTAGCCCCACAGACCTGGGGGCTGCAGGCTTTCCTGCTCTCTTCAGCCTCAAAAGCACCCTTTCCCACTTGGCGCCACACCAGGCACAAAAATGGCCATATGTCTGGAGACTGGGCCCACGCCCAAAGAGCCAGCAGGGAAAATTATGCCTTGTTCTAAAGCTCTTTGGGAACCGCTTGCGTAGCCCCACACACCTGGGGGCTGCAGGCTTTCCTGCTCTCTTCAGCCTCAAAAGCACCCTTTCCCACTTGGCGCCGCGCCAGGCCCAAAAATGGCCATATGTCTGGAGACTGGTCCCACGCCCAAAGAGCCAGCAGGGAAAACTATGCCTTGTTCTAAAGCTCTTTGGGAACCGCTTGCGTAGCCCCACAGACCTGGGGGCTGCAGGCTTTCCTGCTGCCTTCAGCCTCAAAAGCACCCTTTCCCACTTGGCGCCACACCAGGCACAAAAATGGCCATATGTCTGGAGACTGGGCCCACGCCCAAAGAGCCAGCAGGGAAAATTATGCCTTGTTCTAAAGCTCTTTGGGAACCGCTTGCGTAGCCCCACACACCTGGGGGTTGCAGGCTTTCGTGCTGCCTTCAGCCTCAAAACCACCCTTTCCCACTTGGCGCCGCGCCAGGCACAAAAATGGCCATATGTCTGGAGATTGGTCCCACGCCCAAGAGCCAGCAGGGAAAACTATGCCTTGTTCTAAAGCTCTTTGGGAACCGCTTGCGTAGCCCCACACACCTGGGGGCTGCAGGCTTTCCTGCTGCCTTCAGCCTCAAAACCACCCTTTCCCACTTGGCCCTGTGCCAGGCACAAAAATGGCCATATGTCTGGAGACTGGTGCCTTTCCCAAAGAGCCAGCAGGGAAAACTATGCCTTGTTCTAAAGCTCTTTGGGAACCGCTTGCATAGCCCCACAGACCTGCGGGCTGCAGACTTTCCTGCTGCCTTCAGCCTCAAAAGCACCCCTTCCCTCATGGCGCCGCGCTAGGCACAAAAATGGCCATATATCTGGAGGTTGGTCCCGCGCCCAATGAGCCAGCAGGGAAAACTATGCCTTGTTCTAAAGCTCTTTGGGAACCGCTTGCGTAGCCCCACACACCTGGGGGCTGCAGGCTTTCCTGCTGCCTTCAGCCTCAAAACCACCCTTTCCCACTCGGCGCCGCGCCAGGCCCAAAAATGGCCATATATCTGGAGACTGGTCCCTTTCCCAAAGAGCCAGCAGGGAAAACTATGCCTTGTTCTAAAGCTCTTTGGGAACCGCTTGCGTGGCCCACAAACCTGCGGGCTGCAGACTTTCCTGCTGCCTTCAGACTCAAAAAGCACCCTTTCCCACTTGGCGACACGCCAGGCCCAAAAATGGCCATATGTCTGCAAACTGGTCCAACGCCCAAAGAGCCAGCAGGGAAAACTATGCCTTGTTCTAAAGCTCTTTGGGAACCTCTTGCGTAGCCCCACACACCTGGGGGCTGCAGGCTTTCCTGCTCTCTTCAGCCTCAAAAGCACCCTTTCCCACTTGGCCCCGTGCCAGGCACAAAAATGGCCATATGTCTGGAGATTGGTAGCACGCCCAAAGAGCCAGCAGGGAAAACTATGCCTTGTTCTAAAGCTCTTTGGGAACCGCTTGCGTAGCCCCACAGACCTGGGGGCTGCAGGCTTTCCTGCTGCCTTCAGCCTCAAAACCACCCTTTCCCACTTGGCGCCGCGCCAGGCCCAAAAATGGCCATATGTCTGGAGACTGGTCCCTTTCCCAAAGAGCCAGCAGGGAAAACTATACCTTGCTCTAAAGCTCTTTGGGAACCGCTTGCGTGCCCCACACACCTGTGGGCTGCAGACTTTCCTGCTGCCTTCAGTTCAAAACCACCCTTTCCCACATGGCGTCACACCATGCCCAAAAATGGCCATATGTCTGGAGATTGGTCCCACGCCCAAAGAGCCAGCAGGGAAAACTATGCCTTGTTCTAAAGCTCTTTGGGAACCGCTTGCGTAGCCCCACACACGTGGGGGCTGCAGGCTTTCCTGCTGCCTTCAGCCTCAAAACCACCCTTTCCCACTTGGCGCCGCTCCAGGCCCAAAAATGGCCATATGTCTGGAGACTGGTCCCACGCCCAAAGAGCCAGCAGGGAAAACTATGCCTTGTTCTAAAGCTCTTTGGGAACAACTTGCGTGGCCCACAAACCTGCGGGCAGCAGACTTTCCTGCTGCCTTCAGACTCAAAAAGCACCCTTTCCCACTTGGCGCCGCGCCAGGCCCAAAAATGGCCATATGTCTGGAGACTGGTCCCTTTCCCAAAGAGCCAGCAGGGAAAACTATGCCTTGTTCTAAAGCTCTTTGGGAACCGCTTGCGTAGCCCCACATACCTGGGGGCTGCAGGCTTTCCTGCTCTCTTCAGCCTGAAAAGCACCCTTTCCCACTTGGCCCCGCGCCAGGCCCAAAAATGGCCATATGTCTGGAGATTGGTCCCACGCCCAAAGAGCCAGCAGGGAAAACTATGCCTTGTTCTAAAGCTCTTTGGGAACCGCTTGCGTGGCCCACAAACCTGCGGGCTGCAGACTTTCCTGCTGCCTTCAGACTCAAAAAGCACCCTTTCCCACTTGGCGCCACGCCAGGCCCAAAAATGGCCATATGTCTGGAGACTGTGCCCACGCCCAAAGAGCCAGCAGGGAAAACTATGCCTTGTTCTAAAGCTCTTTGGGAACCGTTTGCGTAGCCCCACAGACCTGGGGGCTGCAGGCTTTCCTGCTCTCTTCAGCCTCAAAAGCACCATTTCCCACTTGGCACCACGCCAGGCACAAAAATGGCCATATGTCTGGAGATTGGTCCCATGCCCAAAGAGCCAGCAGGGAAAACTATGCCTTGTTCTAAAGCTCTTTGGGAACCTCTTGCGTAGCCCCACACACCTGGGGGCTGCAGGCTTTCCTGCTGCCTTCAGCCTCAAAACCACCCTTTCCCACATGGCGCCGCGCCAGGCCCAAAAATGGCCATATGTCTGGAGACTGGTCCCACGCCCAAAGAGCCAGCAGGGAAAACTATGCCTTGTTCTAAAGCTCTTTGGGAACTGCTTGCGTAGCCCCACACACCTGGGGGCAGGAGGCTTTCCTGCTGCCTTCAGCCTCAAAACCACCCTTTCCCACATGGCGTCACGCCAGGCACAAAAATGGCCATATGTCTGGAGATTGGTCCCACGCCCAAAGAGCCAGCAGGGAAAACTATGCCTTGTTCTAAAGCTCTTTGGGAACCGCTTGCGTAGCCCCACACACCTGGGGGCTGCAGGCTTTCCTGCTGCCTTCAGCCTCAAAACCACCCTTTCCCACTTGGCGCCGCGCCAGGCCCAAAAATGGCCATATGGCTGGAGATTGGTCCCACGCCCAAAGAGCCAGCAGGGAAAACTATGCCTTGTTCTAAAGCTCTTTGGGAACCGCTTGCGTGGCCCCACAGACCTGCGGGCTGCAGACTTTCCTGCTGCCTTCAGCCCCAAAACCACCCTTTCCCACTTGGCGCCGCGCCAGGCCCAAAAATGGCCATATGTCTGGAGGTTGGTCCCACGCCCAATGAGCCAGCAGGGAAAACTATGCCTTGTTCTAAAGCTCTTTGGGAACTGCTTGCGTAGCCCCACACACCTGGGGGCAGGAGGCTTTCCTGCTGCCTTCAGCCTCAAAACCACCCTTTCCCACATGGCGTCACGCCAGGCACAAAAATGGCCATATGTCTGGAGATTGGTCCCACGCCCAAAGAGCCAGCAGGGAAAACTATGCCTTGTTCTAAAGCTCTTTGGGAACCGCTTGCGTAGCCCCACACACGTGGGGGCTGCAAGCTTTCCTGCTGCCTTCAGCCTCAAAACCACCCTTTCCCACTTGGCGCCGCTCCAGGCCCAAAAATGGCCATATGTCTGGAGACTGGTCCCACGCCCAAAGAGCCAGCAGGGAAAACTATGCCTTGTTCTAAAGCTCTTTGGGAACCACTTGCGTGGCCCACAAACCTGCGGGCAGAAGACTTTCCTGCTCTCTTCAGCCTCAAAAGCACCCTTTCCCACTTGGCGCCGCGCCAGGCCCAAAAATGGCCATATGTCTGGAGACTGGTCCCACGCCCAAAGAGCCAGCAGGGAAAACTATGCCTTGTTCTAAAGCTCTTTGGGAACCGCTTGCGTAGCCCCACACACCTGGGGGCTGCAGGCTTTCCTGCTCTCTTCAGCCTCAAAAGCACCCTTTCCCACTTGGCGCCACACCAGGCACAAAAATGGCCATATGTCTGGAGACTGGGCCCACGCCCAAAGAGCCAGCAGGGAAAATTATGCCTTGTTCTAAAGCTCTTTGGGAACCGCTTGCGTAGCCCCACACACCTGGGGGTTGCAGGCTTTCGTGCTGCCTTCAGCCTCAAAACCACCCTTTCCCACTTGGCGCCGCGCCAGGCACAAAAATGGCCATATGTCTGGAGATTGGTCCCACGCCCAAGAGCCAGCAGGGAAAACTATGCCTTGTTCTAAAGCTCTTTGGGAACCGCTTGCGTAGCCCCACACACCTGGGGGCTGCAGGCTTTCCTGCTGCCTTCAGCCTCAAAACCACCCTTTCCCACTTGGCCCTGTGCCAGGCACAAAAATGGCCATATGTCTGGAGACTGGTGCCTTTCCCAAAGAGCCAGCAGGGAAAACTATGCCTTGTTCTAAAGCTCTTTGGGAACCGCTTGCATAGCCCCACAGACCTGCGGGCTGCAGACTTTCCTGCTGCCTTCAGCCTCAAAAGCACCCCTTCCCTCATGGCGCCGCGCTAGGCACAAAAATGGCCATATATCTGGAGGTTGGTCCCGCGCCCAATGAGCCAGCAGGGAAAACTATGCCTTGTTCTAAAGCTCTTTGGGAACCGCTTGCGTAGCCCCACACACCTGGGGGCTGCAGGCTTTCCTGCTGCCTTCAGCCTCAAAACCACCCTTTCCCACTCGGCGCCGCGCCAGGCCCAAAAATGGCCATATATCTGGAGACTGGTCCCTTTCCCAAAGAGCCAGCAGGGAAAACTATGCCTTGTTCTAAAGCTCTTTGGGAACCGCTTGCGTGGCCCACAAACCTGCGGGCTGCAGACTTTCCTGCTGCCTTCAGACTCAAAAAGCACCCTTTCCCACTTGGCGACACGCCAGGCCCAAAAATGGCCATATGTCTGCAAACTGGTCCAACGCCCAAAGAGCCAGCAGGGAAAACTATGCCTTGTTCTAAAGCTCTTTGGGAACCTCTTGCGTAGCCCCACACACCTGGGGGCTGCAGGCTTTCCTGCTCTCTTCAGCCTCAAAAGCACCCTTTCCCACTTGGCCCCGTGCCAGGCACAAAAATGGCCATATGTCTGGAGATTGGTAGCACGCCCAAAGAGCCAGCAGGGAAAACTATGCCTTGTTCTAAAGCTCTTTGGGAACCGCTTGCGTAGCCCCACAGACCTGGGGGCTGCAGGCTTTCCTGCTGCCTTCAGCCTCAAAACCACCCTTTCCCACTTGGCGCCGCGCCAGGCCCAAAAATGGCCATATGTCTGGAGACTGGTCCCTTTCCCAAAGAGCCAGCAGGGAAAACTATACCTTGCTCTAAAGCTCTTTGGGAACCGCTTGCGTGCCCCACACACCTGTGGGCTGCAGACTTTCCTGCTGCCTTCAGTTCAAAACCACCCTTTCCCACATGGCGTCACACCATGCCCAAAAATGGCCATATGTCTGGAGATTGGTCCCACGCCCAAAGAGCCAGCAGGGAAAACTATGCCTTGTTCTAAAGCTCTTTGGGAACCGCTTGCGTAGCCCCACACACGTGGGGGCTGCAGGCTTTCCTGCTGCCTTCAGCCTCAAAACCACCCTTTCCCACTTGGCGCCGCTCCAGGCCCAAAAATGGCCATATGTCTGGAGACTGGTCCCACGCCCAAAGAGCCAGCAGGGAAAACTATGCCTTGTTCTAAAGCTCTTTGGGAACAACTTGCGTGGCCCACAAACCTGCGGGCAGCAGACTTTCCTGCTGCCTTCAGACTCAAAAAGCACCCTTTCCCACTTGGCGCCGCGCCAGGCCCAAAAATGGCCATATGTCTGGAGACTGGTCCCTTTCCCAAAGAGCCAGCAGGGAAAACTATGCCTTGTTCTAAAGCTCTTTGGGAACCGCTTGCGTAGCCCCACATACCTGGGGGCTGCAGGCTTTCCTGCTCTCTTCAGCCTGAAAAGCACCCTTTCCCACTTGGCCCCGCGCCAGGCCCAAAAATGGCCATATGTCTGGAGATTGGTCCCACGCCCAAAGAGCCAGCAGGGAAAACTATGCCTTGTTCTAAAGCTCTTTGGGAACCGCTTGCGTGGCCCACAAACCTGCGGGCTGCAGACTTTCCTGCTGCCTTCAGACTCAAAAAGCACCCTTTCCCACTTGGCGCCACGCCAGGCCCAAAAATGGCCATATGTCTGGAGACTGTGCCCACGCCCAAAGAGCCAGCAGGGAAAACTATGCCTTGTTCTAAAGCTCTTTGGGAACCGTTTGCGTAGCCCCACAGACCTGGGGGCTGCAGGCTTTCCTGCTCTCTTCAGCCTCAAAAGCACCATTTCCCACTTGGCACCACGCCAGGCACAAAAATGGCCATATGTCTGGAGATTGGTCCCATGCCCAAAGAGCCAGCAGGGAAAACTATGCCTTGTTCTAAAGCTCTTTGGGAACCTCTTGCGTAGCCCCACACACCTGGGGGCTGCAGGCTTTCCTGCTGCCTTCAGCCTCAAAACCACCCTTTCCCACATGGCGCCGCGCCAGGCCCAAAAATGGCCATATGTCTGGAGACTGGTCCCACGCCCAAAGAGCCAGCAGGGAAAACTATGCCTTGTTCTAAAGCTCTTTGGGAACTGCTTGCGTAGCCCCACACACCTGGGGGCAGGAGGCTTTCCTGCTGCCTTCAGCCTCAAAACCACCCTTTCCCACATGGCGTCACGCCAGGCACAAAAATGGCCATATGTCTGGAGATTGGTCCCACGCCCAAAGAGCCAGCAGGGAAAACTATGCCTTGTTCTAAAGCTCTTTGGGAACCGCTTGCGTAGCCCCACACACCTGGGGGCTGCAGGCTTTCCTGCTGCCTTCAGCCTCAAAACCACCCTTTCCCACTTGGCGCCGCGCCAGGCCCAAAAATGGCCATATGGCTGGAGATTGGTCCCACGCCCAAAGAGCCAGCAGGGAAAACTATGCCTTGTTCTAAAGCTCTTTGGGAACCGCTTGCGTGGCCCCACAGACCTGCGGGCTGCAGACTTTCCTGCTGCCTTCAGCCCCAAAACCACCCTTTCCCACTTGGCGCCGCGCCAGGCCCAAAAATGGCCATATGTCTGGAGGTTGGTCCCACGCCCAATGAGCCAGCAGGGAAAACTATGCCTTGTTCTAAAGCTCTTTGGGAACTGCTTGCGTAGCCCCACACACCTGGGGGCAGGAGGCTTTCCTGCTGCCTTCAGCCTCAAAACCACCCTTTCCCACATGGCGTCACGCCAGGCACAAAAATGGCCATATGTCTGGAGATTGGTCCCACGCCCAAAGAGCCAGCAGGGAAAACTATGCCTTGTTCTAAAGCTCTTTGGGAACCGCTTGCGTAGCCCCACACACGTGGGGGCTGCAAGCTTTCCTGCTGCCTTCAGCCTCAAAACCACCCTTTCCCACTTGGCGCCGCTCCAGGCCCAAAAATGGCCATATGTCTGGAGACTGGTCCCACGCCCAAAGAGCCAGCAGGGAAAACTATGCCTTGTTCTAAAGCTCTTTGGGAACCACTTGCGTGGCCCACAAACCTGCGGGCAGAAGACTTTCCTGCTCTCTTCAGCCTCAAAAGCACCCTTTCCCACTTGGCGCCGCGCCAGGCCCAAAAATGGCCATATGTCTGGAGACTGGTCCCACGCCCAAAGAGCCAGCAGGGAAAACTATGCCTTGTTCTAAAGCTCTTTGGGAACCGCTTGCGTAGCCCCACACACCTGGGGGCTGCAGGCTTTCCTGCTCTCTTCAGCCTCAAAAGCACCCTTTCCCACTTGGCGCCACACCAGGCACAAAAATGGCCATATGTCTGGAGACTGGGCCCACGCCCAAAGAGCCAGCAGGGAAAATTATGCCTTGTTCTAAAGCTCTTTGGGAACCGCTTGCGTAGCCCCACACACCTGGGGGTTGCAGGCTTTCCTGCTGCCTTCAGCCTCAAAACCACCCTTTCCCACTTGGCGCCGCGCCAGGCACAAAAATGGCCATATGTCTGGAGATTGGTCCCACGCCCAAGAGCCAGCAGGGAAAACTATGCCTTGTTCTAAAGCTCTTTGGGAACCGCTTGCGTAGCCCCACACACCTGGGGGCTGCAGGCTTTCCTGCTGCCTTCAGCCTCAAAAGCACCCTTTCCCACTTGGCCCCGTGCCAGGCACAAAAATGGCCATATGTCTGGAGACTGGTGCCTTTCCCAAAGAGCCAGCAGGGAAAACTATGCCTTGTTCTAAAGCTCTTTGGGAACCGCTTGCATAGCCCCACAGACCTGCGGGCTGCAGACTTTCCTGCTGCCTTCAGCCTCAAAACCACCCCTTCCCTCATGGCGCCGCGCCAGGCACAAAAATGGCCATATATCTGGAGGTTGGTCCCGCGCCCAATGAGCCAGCAGGGAAAACTATGCCTTGTTCTAAAGCTCTTTGGGAACCGCTTGCGTAGCCCCACACACGTGGGGGCTGCAGGCTTTCCTGCTGCCTTCAGCCTCAAAACCACCCTTTCCCACTCGGCGCCGCGCCAGGCCCAAAAATGGCCATATATCTGGAGACTGGTCCCTTTCCCAAAGAGCCAGGAGGGAAAACTATGCCTTGTTCTAAAGCTCTTTGGGAACCGCTTGCGTGGCCCACAAACCTGCGGGCTGCAGACTTTCCTGCTGCCTTCAGACTCAAAAAGCACCCTTTCCCACTTGGCGCCACGCCAGGCCCAAAAATGGCCATATGTCTGCAAACTGGTCCAACGCCCAAAGAGCCAGCAGGGAAAACTATGCCTTGTTCTAAAGCTCTTTGGGAACCGCTTGCGTAGCCCCACACACCTGGGGGCTGCAGGCTTTCCTGCTCTCTTCAGCCTCAAAAGCACCCTTTCCCACTTGGCCCCGTGCCAGGCACAAAAATGGCCATATGTCTGGAGATTGGTCCCACGCCCAAAGAGCCAGCAGGGAAAACTATGCCTTGTTCTAAAGCTCTTTGGGAACCGCTTGCGTAGCCCCACACACCTGGGGGCTGCAGGCTTTCCTGCTGCCTTCAGCCTCAAAACCACCCTTTCCCACTTGGCGCCGCGCCAGGCCCAAAAATGGCCATATGTCTGGAGACTGGTCCCTTTCCCAAAGAGCCAGCAGGGAAAACTATACCTTGCTCTAAAGCTCTTTGGGAACCGCTTGCGTGGCCCCACACACCTGTGGGCTGCAGACTTTCCTGCTGCCTTCAGTTCAAAACCACCCTTTCCCACATGGCGTCACACCATGCCCAAAAATGGCCATATGTCTGGAGATTGGTCCCACGCCCAAAGAGCCAGCAGGGAAAACTATGCCTTGTTCTAAAGCTCTTTGGGAACCGTTTGCGTAGCCCCACAGACCTGGGGGCTGCAGGCTTTCCTGCTCTCTTCAGCCTCAAAAGCACCCTTTCCCACTTGGCGCCACGCCAGGCACAAAAATGGCCATATGTCTGGAGATTGGTCCCACGCCCAAAGAGCCAGCAGGGAAAACTATGCCTTGTTCTAAAGCTCTTTGGGAACCGCTTTTATAGCCCCACACACCTGGGGGCTGCAGGCTTTCCTGCTCTCTTCAGACTCAAAACCACCCTTTCCCACTTGGCGCCGCGCCAGGCCCAAAAATGGCAATATGTCTGGAGACTGGTCCCTTTCCCAAAGAGCCAGGAGGGAAAACTATGCCTTGTACTAAAGCTCTTTGGGAACCGCTTGCGTGGCCCCACATACCTTTGGGCTGCAGACTTTCCTGCTGCCTTCAGTTCAAAACCACCATTTCCCACTTGGTGCCACGCCAGGCCCAAAATTGGACATATGTCTGGAGGTTGGTTCCACGCCCAAAGAGCCAGCAGGGAAAACTATGCCTTGTTCTAAAGCTCTTTGGGAACCGCTTGCGTAGCCCCACACACCTGGTGGCTGCAGGCTTTCCTGCTCTCTTCAGCCTCAAAAGCACGCTTTCCCACTTGGCGCCGCGCTAGGCCCAAAAATGGCCATATGTCTGGAGATTGGTCCCACGCCCAAAGAGCCAGCAGGGAAAACTATGCCTTGTTCTAAAGGTCTTTGGGAACCGCTTGCGTAGCCCCACACACCTGGGGGCTGCAGGCTTTCCTGCTCTCTTCAGACTCAAAACCACCCTTTCCCACTTGGCGCCGCGCCAGGCCCAAAAATGGCAATATGTCTGGAGACTGGTCCCACGCCCAAGAGCCAGCAGGGAAAACTATGCCTTGTTCTAAAGCTCTTTGGGAACCGCTTGCGTGGCCCCACACACCTGGGGGCTGCAGGCTTTCCTGCTGCCTTCAGCCTCAAAACCACCCCTTCCCACTTGGCGCGGCGCCAGGCCCAAAAATGGCCATATGTCTAGAGACTGGTCCCACGCCCAAAGAGCCAGCAGGGAAAACTATGCCTTGTTCTAAAGCTCTTTGGGAACGGCTTGCGTAGCCCCACACACCTGGGGGCTGCAGGCTTTCCTGCTGCCTTCAGCCTCAAAACCACCCTTTCCCACTTGGCGCTGCGCCAGGCACAAAAATGGCCATATGTCTGGAGATTGGTCCCACGCCCAAAGAGCCAGCTGGGAAAAATATGCCTTGTTCTAAAGCTCTTTTGGAACCGCTTGCGTAGCCCCACAGACCTGGGGGCTGCAGGCTTTCCTGCTGCCTTCAGCCTCAAAACCACCCTTTCCCACTTTGCGCCGCAGCAGGCCCAAAAATGGCCATATGTCTGGAGACTGGTCCCACGCCCAAGAGCCAGCAGGGAAAACTATGCCTTGTTCTAAAGCTCTTTGGGAACCGCTTGCGTAGCCCCACACACCTGGGGGCTGCAGGCTTTCCTGCTGCCTTCAGCCTCAAAACCACCCTTTCCCACTTGGCCCCGTGCCAGGCACAAAAATGGCCATATGTCTGGAGACTGGTCCCTTTCCCAAAGAGCCAGCAGGGAAAACTATGCCTTGTTCTAAAGCTCTTTGGGAACCCCTTGCGTAGCCCCACAGACCTGGGGGCTGCAGGCTTTCCTGCTCTCTTCAGACTCAAAACCACCCTTTCCCACTTGGCGCCACGCCAGGCACAAAAATGGCCATATGTCTGGAGATTGGTCCCTTTCCCAAAGAGCCAGGAGGGAAAACTATGCCTTGTACTAAAGCTCTTTGGGAACCGCTTGCGTGGCCCCACATACCTTTGGGCTGCAGACTTTCCTGCTGCCTTCAGTTCAAAACCACCCTTTCCCACTTGTTGCCACGCCAGGCCCAAAATTGGACATATGTCTGGAGGTTGGTTCCACGCCCAAAGAGCCAGCAGGGAAAACTATGCCTTGTTCTAAAGCTCTTTGGGAACCGCTTGCGTAGCCCCACACACCTGGTGGCTGCAGGCTTTCCTGCTCTCTTCAGCCTCAAAAGCACGCTTTCCCACTTGGCGCCGCGCTAGGCCCAAAAATGGCCATATGTCTGGAGATTGGAACCACGCCCAAAGAGCCAGCAGGGAAAACTATGCCTTGTTCTAAAGGTCTTTGGGAACCGCTTGCGTAGCCCCACACACCTGGGGGCTGCAGGCTTTCCTGCTCTCTTCAGACTCAAAACCACCCTTTCCCACTTGGCGCCGCGCCAGGCCCAAAAATGGCAATATGTCTGGAGACTGGTCCCACGCCCAAGAGCCAGCAGGGAAAACTATGCCTTGTTCTAAAGCTCTTTGGGAACCGCTTGCGTGGCCCCACACACCTGGGGGCTGCAGGCTTTCCTGCTGCCTTCAGCCTCAAAACCACCCCTTCCCACTTGGCGCGGCGCCAGGCCCAAAAATGGCCATATGTCTAGAGACTGGTCCCACGCCCAAAGAGCCAGCAGGGAAAACTATGCCTTGTTCTAAAGCTCTTTGGGAACGGCTTGCGTAGCCCCACACACCTGGGGGCTGCAGGCTTTCCTGCTGCCTTCAGCCTCAAAACCACCCTTTCCCACTTGGCGCCGCGCCAGGCACAAAAATGGCCATATGTCTGGAGATTGGTCCCACGCCCAAAGAGCCAGCTGGGAAAAATATGCCTTGTTCTAAAGCTCTTTTGGAACTGCTTGCGTAGCCCCACAGACCTGGGGGCTGCAGGCTTTCCTGCTGCCTTCAGCCTCAAAACCACCCTTTCCCACTTTGCGCCGCAGCAGGCCCAAAAATGGCCATATGTCTGGAGACTGGTCCCACGCCCAAGAGCCAGCAGGGAAAACTATGCCTTGTTCTAAAGCTCTTTGGGAACCGCTTGCGTAGCCCCACACACCTGGGGGCTGCAGGCTTTCCTGCTGCCTTCAGCCTCAAAACCACCCTTTCCCACTTGGCCCCGTGCCAGGCACAAAAATGGCCATATGTCTGGAGACTGGTCCCTTTCCCAAAGAGCCAGCAGGGAAAACTATGCCTTGTTCTAAAGCTCTTTGGGAACCCCTTGCGTGGCCCCACAGACCTGCGGGCTGCAGACTTTCCTGCTGCCTTCAGCCTCAAAACCACCCTTTCCCACTTGGCGCCGCGCCAGGCCCAAAAATGGCCATATGTCTGGAGACTGGTCCCACGCCCAATGAGCCAGCAGGGAAAACTATGCCTTGTTCTAAAGCTCTTTGGGAACTGCTTGCGTAGCTCCACACATCTGGGGGCAGGAATCTTTCCTGCTGCCTTCAGCCTCAAAACCACCCTTTCCCACATGGCGTCACGCCATGCCCAAAAATGGCCATATGTCTGGAGATTGGTCCCACGCCCAAAGAGCCAGCAGGGAAAACTATGCCTTGTTCTAAAGCTCTTTGGGAACCGCTTGCGTAGCCCCACACACGTGGGGGCTGCAGGCTTTCCTGCTGCCTTCAGCCTCAAAAGCACCCTTTCCCACTTGGCGCCGCGCCAGGCCCAAAAATGGCCATATGTCTGGAGACTGGTCCCACGCCCAAAGAGCCAGCAGGGAAAACTATGCCTTGTTCTAAAGCTCTTTGGGAACCGCTTGCGTGGCCCCAGAAACCTGCGGGCTGCAGACTTTCCTGCTGCCTTCAGACTCAAAAAGCACCCTTTCCCACTTGGCGTCACGCCAGGCCCAAAAATGGCCATATGTCTGGAGACTGGTCCCACGCCCAAAGAGCCAGCAGGGAAAACTATGCCTTGTTCTAAAGCTCTTTGGGAACCGCTTGCGTAGCCCCACACACCTGGGGGCTGCAGGCTTTCCTGCTGCCTTCAGCCTCAAAAGCACCCTTTCCCACTTGGCGCCACGCCAGGCACAAAAATGGCCATATGTCTGGAGATTGGTCCCACGCCCAAAGAGCCAGCAGGGAAAACTATGCCTTGTTCTAAAGCTCTTTGGGAACCGCTTGCGTAGCCCCACACACCTGGGGGCTGCAGGCTTTCCTGCTGCCTTCAGCCTCAAAAGCACCCTTTCCCACTTGGCGCCGCGCCAGGCCCAAAAATGGCCATATGTCTGGAGACTGGTCCCACGCCCAAAGAGCCAGCAGGGAAAACTATGCCTTGTTCTAAAGCTCTTTGGGAACCGCTTGCGTAGCCCCACAGACCTGGGGGCTGCAGGCTTTCCTGCTCTCTTCAGCCTCAAAAGCACCCTTTCCCACTTGGCGCCACACCAGGCACAAAAATGGCCATATGTCTGGAGATTGGTCCCACGCCCAAAGAGCCAGCAGGGAAAATTATGCCTTGTTGTAAAGCTCTTTGGGAACCGCTTGCGTAGCCCCACACACCTGGGGGTTGCAGGCTTTCCTGCTGCCTTCAGCCTCAAAACCACCCTTTCCCACTTGGCCCCGTGCCAGGCACAAAAATGGCCATATGTCTGGAGACTGGTCCCAAGCCCAAAGAGCCAGCAGGGAAAACTATGCCTTGTTCTAAAGCTCTTTTGGAAGCGCTTGCGTAGCCGCACACACCTGGGGGCTGCAGGCTTTCCTGCTGCCTTCAGCCTGAAAACCACCCTTTCCCACTTTGCGCCGCACCAGGCCCAAAAATGGCCATATGTCTGGAGACTGGTCCCACGCCCAAGAGCCAGCAGGGAAAACTATGCCTTGTTCTAAAGCTCTTTGGGAACCGCTTGCGTAGCCCCACACACCTGGGGGCTGCAGGCTTTCCTGCTGCCTTCAGCCTCAAAACCACCCTTTCCCACTTAGCCCCGTGCCAGGCACAAAAATGGCCATATGTCTGGAGACTGGTCCCACGCCCAAAGAGCCAGCAGGGAAAACTATGCCTTGTTCTAAAGCTCTTTGGGAACCGCTTGCGTAGCCCCACAGACCTGGGGGCTGCAGACTTTCCTGCTGCCTTCAGCCTCAAAACCACCCTTTCCCTCATGGCGCCGCGCCAGGCACAAAAATGGCCATATGTCTGGAGGTTGGTCCCACGCCCAATGAGCCAGGAGGGAAAACTATGCCTTGTTCTAAAGCTCTTTGGGAACCGCTTGCGTAGCCCCACAGACCTGGGGGCTGCAGGCTTTCCTGCTGCCTTCAGCCTCAAAACCACCCTTTCCCACTTGGCGCCGTTCCAGGCACAAAAATGGCCATATGTCTGGAGACTGGTCCCTTTCCCAAAGAGCCAGGAGGGAAAACTATGCCTTGTTCTAAAGCTCTTTGGGAACCGCTTGCGTGGCCCCACAGACCTGCGGGCTGCAGACTTTCCTGCTGCCTTCAGCCTCAAAACCACCCTTTCCCACTTGGCGCCGCGCCAGGCCCAAAAATGGCCATATGTCTGGAGGTTGGTCCCTTTCCCAATGAGCCAGCAGGGAAAACTATGCCTTGTTCTAAAGCTCTTTGGGAACCGCTTGCGTAGCCCCACACACCTGGGGGCTGCAGGCTTTCCTGCTGCCTTCAGCCTCAAAAGCACCCTTTCCCACTTGGCGCCGCGCCAGGCCCAAAAATGGCCATATGTCTGGAGACTGGTCCCACGCCCAAAGAGCCAGCAGGGAAAACTATGCCTTGTTCTAAAGCTCTTTGGGAACCGCTTGCGTAGCCCCACAGACCTGGGGGCTGCAGGCTTTCCTGCTCTCTTCAGCCTCAAAAGCACCCTTTCCCACTTGGCGCCACACCAGGCACAAAAATGGCCATATGTCTGGAGATTGGTCCCACGCCCAAAGAGCCAGCAGGGAAAATTATGCCTTGTTCTAAAGCTCTTTGGGAACCGCTTGCGTAGCCCCACACACCTGGGGGTTGCAGGCTTTCCTGCTGCCTTCAGCCTCAAAACCACCCTTTCCCACTTGGCGCCGCGCCAGGCCCAAAAATGGCCATATGTCTGGAGACTGGTCCCACGCCCAAAGAGCCAGCAGGGAAAACTATGCCTTGTTCTAAAGCTCTTTTGGAAGCGCTTGCGTAGCCGCACACACCTGGGGGCTGCAGGCTTTCCTGCTGCCTTCAGCCTGAAAACCACCCTTTCCCAATTTGCGCCGCACCAGGCCCAAAAATGGCCATATGTCTGGAGACTGGTCCCACGCCCAAGAGCCAGCAGGGAAAACTATGCCTTGTTCTAAAGCTCTTTGGGAACCGCTTGCGTAGCCCCACACACCTGGGGGCTGCAGGCTTTCCTGCTGCCTTCAGCCTCAAAACCACCCTTTCCCACTTGGCCCCGTGCCAGGCACAAAAATGGCCATATGTCTGGAGACTGGTCCCACGCCCAAAGAGCCAGCAGGGAAAACTATGCCTTGTTCTAAAGCTCTTTGGGAACCGCTTGCGTAGCCCCACAGACCTGCGGGCTGCAGACTTTCCTGCTGCCTTCAGCCTCAAAACCACCCTTTCCCTCATGGCGCCGCGCCAGGCACAAAAATGGCCATATGTCTGGAGGTTGGTCCCACGCCCAATGAGCCAGCAGGGAAAACTATGCCTTGTTCTAAAGCTCTTTGGGAACCGCTTGCGTAGCCCCACAGACCTGGGGGCTGCAGGCTTTCCTGCTGCCTCATTCCTCAAAAGCACCCTTTCCCACTTGGCGCCGCGCGAGGCCCAAAAATGGCCATATGTGTGGAGACTGGTCCCTTTCCCAAAGAGCCAGGAGGGAAAAATATGCCTTGTTCTAAAGCTCTTTGGGAACCGCTTGCGTGGCCCACAAACCTGCGGGCTGCAGACTTTCCTGCTGCCTTCAGACTCAAAAAGCACCCTTACCCACTTGGCGCCACGCCAGGCCCAAAAATGGCCATATGTCTGCAGACTGGTCCAACGCCCAAAGAGCCAGCAGGGAAAACTATGCCTTGTTCTAAAGCTCTTTGGGAACTGCTTGCGTAGCCCCACACACCTGGGGGCTGCAGGCTTTCCTGCTGCCTTCAGCCTCAAAAGCACCCTTTCCCACTTGGCGCCACGCCAGGCACAAAAATGGCCATATGTCTGGAGATTGGTCCCACGCCCAAAGAGCCAGCTGGGAAAAATATGCCTTGTTCTAAAGCTCTTTTGGAACCGCTTGCGTAGCCCCACACACCTGGGGGCTGCAGGCTTTCCTGCTGCCTTCAGCCTCAAAACCACCCTTTCCCACTTGGCGCCGTTCCAGGCACAAAAATGGCCATATGTCTGGAGACTGGTCCCACGCCCAAAGAGCCAGCAGGGAAAACTATGCCTTGTTCTAAAGCTCTTTGGGAACCGCTTGCGTGGCCCCACAGACCTGCGGGCTGCAGACTTTCCTGCTGCCTTCAGCCTCAAAACCACCCTTTCCCACTTGGCGCCGCGCCAGGCCCAAAAATGGCCATATGTCTGGAGGTTGGTCCCTTTCCCAATGAGCCAGCAGGGAAAACTATGCCTTGTTCTAAAGCTCTTTGGGAACTGCTTGCGTAGCCCCACACACCTGGGGGCAGGAGGCTTTCCTGCTGCCTTCAGCCTCAAAACCACCCTTTCCCACTTGGCCCCGCAGCAGGCCCAAAAATGGCCATATGTCTGGAGACTGGTCCCTTTCCCAAAGAGCCAGCAGGGAAAACTATGCCTTGTTCTAAAGCTCTTTGGGAACCGCTTGCGTGGCCCACAAACCTGCGGGCTGCAGACTTTCCTGCTGCCTTCAGCCTCAAAAGCACCCTTTCCCACTTGGCGCCACGCCAGGCCCAAAAATGGCCATATGTCTGGAGACTGGTCCCACGCCCAAAGAGCCAGCAGGGAAAACTATGCCTTGTTCTAAAGCTCTTTGGGAACCGCTTGCGTAGCCCCACACACCTGGGGGCTGCAGGCTTTCCTGCTGCCTTCAGCCTGAAAACCACCCTTTCCCACTTTGCGCCGCACCAGGCCCAAAAATGGCCATATGTCTGGAGACTGGTCCCACGCCCAAGAGCCAGCAGGGAAAACTATGCCTTGTTCTAAAGCTCTTTGGGAACCGCTTGCGTAGCCCCACACACCTGGGGGCTGCAGGCTTTCCTGCTGCCTTCAGCCTCAAAACCACCCTTTCCCACTTGGCCCCGTGCCAGGCACAAAAATGGCCATATGTCTGGAGACTGGTCCCACGCCCAAAGAGCCAGCAGGGAATACTATGCCTTGTTCTAAAGCTCTTTGGGAACCGCTTGCGTAGCCCCACAGACCTGCGGGCTGCAGACTTTCCTGCTGCCTTCAGCCTCAAAACCACCCTTTCCCTCATAGCGCCGCGCCAGGCACAAAAATGGCCATATGTCTGGAGGTTGGTCCCACGCCCAAAGAGCCAGCAGGGAAAACTATGCCTTGTTCTAAAGCTCTTTGGGAACGGCTTGCGTAGCCCCACAGACCTGGGGGCTGCAGGCTTTCCTGCTGCCTTCAGCCTCAAAAGCACCCTTTCCCACTTGGCGCCGCGCCAGGCCCAAAAATGGCCATATGTGTGGAGACTGGTCCCTTTCCCAAAGAGCCAGGAGGGAAAACTATGCCTTGTTCTAAAGCTCTTTGGGAACCGCTTGCGTGGCCCACAAACCTGCGGGCTGCAGACTTTCCTGCTGCCTTCAGACTCAAAAAGCACCCTTTCCCACTTGGCGCCACGCCAGGCCCAAAAATGGCCATATGTCTGCAGACTGGTCCAACGTCCAAAGAGCCAGCAGGGAAAACTATGCCTTGTTCTAAAGCTCTTTGGGAACTGCTTGCGTAGCCCCACACACCTGGGGGCTGCAGGCTTTCCTGCTGCCTTCAGCCTCAAAAGCACCCTTTCCCACTTGGCGCCGCGCCAGACACAAAAATGGCCATATGTCTGGAGATTGGTCCCACGCCCAAAGAGCCAGCTGGGAAAAATATGCCTTGTTCTAAAGCTCTTTTGGAACCGCTTGCGTAGCCCCACAGACCTGGGGGCTGCAGGCTTTCCTGCTGCCTTCAGCCTCAAAACCACCCTTTCCCACTTGGCGCCGTTCCAGGCACAAAAATGGCCATATGTCTGGAGACTGGTCCCTTTCCCAAAGAGCCAGGAGGGAAAACTATGCCTTGTTCTAAAGCTCCTTGGGAACCGCTTGCGTGGCCCCACAGACCTGCGGGCTGCAGGCTTTCCTGCTGCCTTCAGCCTCAAAACCACCCTTTCCCACTTGGCGCCGCGCCTGGCCCAAAAATGGCCATATGTCTGGAGGTTGGTCCCTTTCCCAATGAGCCAGCAGGGAAAACTATGCCTTGTTCTAAAGCTCTTTGGGAACTGCTTGCGTAGCCCCACACACCTGGGGGCAGGAGGCTTTCCTGCTGCCTTCAGCCTCATAACCACCCTTTCCCACTTGGCCCCGCAGCAGGCCCAAAAATGGCCATATGTCTGGAGACTGGTCCCTTTCCCAAAGAGCCAGCAGGGAAAACTATGCCTTGTTCTAAAGCTCTTTGGGAACCGCTTGCGTGGCCCACAAACCTGCGGGCTGCAGACTTTCCTGCTGCCTTCAGACTCAAAAAGCACCCTTTCCCACTTGGCGCCACGCCAGGCCCAAAAATGGCCATATGTCTGGAGACTGGTCCCACGCCCAAAGAGCCAGCAGGGAAAACTATGCCTTGTTCTAAAGCTCTTTGGGAACCGTTTGCGTAGCCCCACAGACCTGGGGGCTGCAGGCTTTCCTGCTCTCTTCAGCCTCAAAAGCACCATTTCCCACTTGGCGCCACGCCAGGCACAAAAATGGCCATATGTCTGGAGATTGGTCCCACGCCCAAAGAGCCAGCAGGGAAAACTATGCCTTGTTCTAAAGCTCTTTGGGAACCGCTTGCGTAGCCCCACACACCTGGGGGCTGCAGGCTTTCCTGCTGCCTTCAGCCTCAAAACCACCCTTTCCCACATGGCGCCGCGCCAGGCCCAAAAATGGCCATATGTCTGGAGACTGGTCCCACGCCCAATGAGCCAGCAGGGAAAACTATGCCTTGTTCTAAAGCTCTTTGGGAACCGCTTGCGTAGCCGCACACACCTGGGGGCAGGAGGCTTTCCTGCTGCCTTCAGCCTCAAAACCACCCTTTCCCACATGGCGTCACGCCAGGCACAAAAATGGCCATATGTCTGGAGATTGGTC
The DNA here is from genome assembly GCF_963924245.1 of Chroicocephalus ridibundus. NCBI lineage: Eukaryota > Metazoa > Chordata > Aves > Charadriiformes > Laridae > Chroicocephalus > Chroicocephalus ridibundus. Next base: position 2,124,977 of record NW_026961433.1, read on the forward strand.
CCACGCCCAAAGAGCCAGCAGGGAAAACTATGCCTTGTTCTAAAGCTCTTTGGGAACCGCTTGCGTAGCCCCACACACGTGGGGGCTGCAGGCTTTCCTGCTGCCTTCAGCCTCAAAACCACCCTTTCCCACTTGGCGCCGCGCCAGGCAAAAAAATGGCCATATGTCTGGAGACTGGTCCCACGCCCAAAGAGCCAGCAGGGAAAACTATGCCTTGTTCTAAAGCTCTTTGGGAACCGCTTGCGTGGCCCACAAAGCTGCGGGCTGCAGACTTTCCTGCTGCCTTCAGACTTCAAAAAGCACCCTTTCCTACTTGGCGCCACGCCAGGCCCAAAAATGGCCATATGTCTGGAGACTGGTTCCACGCCCAAAGAGCCAGCAGGGAAAACTATGCCTTGTTCTAAAGCTCTTTGGGAACCGCTTGCGTGGCCCCACAGACCTGCGGGCTGCAGACTTTCCTGCTGCCTTCAGCCCCAAAACCACCCTTTCCCACTTGGCGCCGCGCCAGGCCCAAAAATGGCCATATGTCTGGAGGTTGGTCCCACGCCCAATGAGCCAGCAGGGAAAACTATGCCTTGTTCTAAAGCTCTTTGGGAACCGCTTGCGTAGCCCCACACACGTGGGGGCTGCAGGCTTTCCTGCTGCCTTCAGCCTCAAAACCACCCTTTCCCACTTGGCGCCGCTCCAGGCCCAAAAATGGCCATATGTCTGGAGACTGGTCCCACGCCCAAAGAGCCAGCAGGGAAAACTATGCCTTGTTCTAAAGCTCTTTGGGAACCACTTGCGTGGCCCACAAACCTGCGGGCAGCAGACTTTCCTGCTGCCTTCAGACTCAAAAAGCACCCTTTCCCACTTGGCGCCGCGCCAGGCCCAAAAATGGCCATATGTCTGGAGGTTGGTCCCACGCCCAATGAGCCAGCAGGGAAAACTATGCCTTGTTCTAAAGCTCTTTGGGAACCGCTTGCGTAGCCCCACACACGTGGCGGCTGCAGGCTTTCCTGCTGCCTTCAGCCTCAAAACCACCCTTTCCCACTGGGCGCGGCTCCAGGCCCAAAAATGGCCATATGTCTGGAGACTGGTCCCACGCCCAAAGAGCCAGCAGGGAAAACTATGCCTTGTTCTAAAGCCTTTTGGGAACCACTTGCGTGGCCCACAAACCTGCGGGCAGCAGACTTTCCTGCTGCCTTCAGTCTCAAAAAGCACCCTTTCCCACTTGGCGCCGCGCCAGGCCCAAAAATGGCCATATGTCTGGAGGTTGGTCCCACGCCCAATGAGCCAGCAGGGAAAACTATGCCTTGTTCTAAAGCTCTTTGGGAACCGCTTGCGTAGCCCCACACACCTGGGGGCTGCAGGCTTTCCTGCTGCCTTCAGCCTCAAAACCACCCTTTCCCACTTGGCCCCGTGCCAGGCCCAAAAATGGCCATATGTCTGGAGACTGGTCCCACGCCCAAAGAGCCAGCAGGGAAAACTATGCCTTGTTCTAAAGCTCTTTGGGAACCGCTTGCGTGGCCCCACAGACCTGCGGGCTGCAGACTTTCCTGCTGCCTTCAGCCCCAAAACCACCCTTTCCCACTTGGCGCCGCGCCAGGCCCAAAAATGGCCATATGTCTGGAGGTTGGTCCCACGCCCAATGAGCCAGCAGGGAAAACTATGCCTTGTTCTAAAGCTCTTTGGGAACTGCTTGCGTAGCCCCACACACCTGGGGGCAGGAGGCTTTCCTGCTGCCTTCAGCCTCAAAACCACCCTTTCCCACACGGCGTCACGCCAGGCACAAAAATGGCCATATGTCTGGAGATTGGTCCCACGCCCAAAGAGCCAGCAGGGAAAACTATGCCTTGTTCTAAAGCTCTTTGGGAACCGCTTGTGTAGCCCCACACACGTGGGGGCTGCAGGCTTTCCTGCTGCCTTCAGCCTCAAAACCACCCTTTCCCACTTGGCGCCGCTCCAGGCCCAAAAATGGCCATATGTCTGGAGACTGGTCCCACGCCCAAAGAGCCAGCAGGGAAAACTATGCCTTGTTCTAAAGCTCTTTGGGAACCACTTGCGTGGCCCACAAACCTGCGGGCAGCAGACTTTCCTGCTGCCTTCAGACTCAAAAAGCACCCTTTCCCACTTGGCGCCGCGCCAGGCCCAAAAATGGCCATATGTCTGGAGGTTGGTCCCACGCCCAATGAGCCAGCAGGGAAAACTATGCCTTGTTCTAAAGCTCTTTGGGAACCGCTTGCGTAGCCCCACACACCTGGCGGCTGCAGGCTTTCCTGCTCTCTTCAGCCTCAAAAGCACCCTTTCCCACTTGGCGCCGCGCCAGGCCCAAAAATGGCCATATGTCTGGAGACTGGTCCCACGCCCAAAGAGCCAGCAGGGAAAACTATGCCTTGTTCTAAAGCTCTTTGGGAACCGCTTGCGTAGCCCCACAGACCTGGGGGCTGCAGGCTTTCCTGCTCTCTTCAGCCTCAAAAGCACCCTTTCCCTCTTGGCGCCACGCCAGGCCCAAAAATGGCCATATGTCTAGAGACTGGTCCCACGCCCAAAGAGCCAGCAGGGAAAACTATGCCTTGTTCTAAAGCTCTTTGGGAACCGCTTGCGTAGCCCCACACACCTGGGGGCTGCAGGCTTTCCTGCTGCCTTCAGCCTCAAAAGCACCCTTTCCCACTTGGCCCCGTGCCAGGCACAAAAATGGCCATATGTCTGGAGACTGGTTACACGCCCAAAGAGCCAGCAGGGAAAACTCTGCCTTGTTCTAAAGCTCTTTGGGAACCGCTTGCGTAGCCCCACAGACCTGCGGGCTGCAGACTTTCCTGCTGCCTTCAGCCTCAAAACCACCCTTTGTCACTTGGCCCCGCACCAGGCACGAAAATGGCCATATGTCTGGAGACTGGTCCCAAGCCCAAGAGCCAGCAGGGAAAACTATGCCTTGTTCTAAAGCTCTTTGGGAACCGCTTGCGTAGCCCCACAGACCTGGGGGCTGCAGGCTTTCCTGCTGCCTTCAGCCTCAAAACCACCCTTTCCCACTTGGCGCCGCGCCAGGCCCAAAAATGGCCATATGTCTGGAGGTTGGTCCCACGCCCAAGAGCCAGCAGGGAAAACTATGCCTTGTTCTAAAGCTCTTTGGGAACCGCTTGCGTGGCCCACAAACCTGCGGGCTGCAGACTTTCCTGCTGCCTTCAGACTCAAAAAGCACCCTTTCCCTCTTGGCGCCACGCCAGGCCCAAAAATGGCCATATGTCTGCAAACTGGTCCAACGCCCAAAGAGCCAGCAGGGAAAACTATGCCTTGTTCTAAAGCTCTTTGGGAACCGCTTGCGTAGCCCCACACACCTGGGGGCTGCAGGCTTTCCTGCTGCCTTCAGCCTCAAAACCACCCTTTCCCACTTGGCCCCGTGCCAGGCACAAAAATGGCCATATGTCTGGAGATTGGTCCCACGCCCAAAGAGCCAGCAGGGAAAACTATGCCTTGTTCTAAAGCTCTTTGGGAACCGCTTGCGTAGCCCCACAGTCCTGCGGGCTGCAGACTTTCCTGCTGCCTTCAGCCTCAAAACCACCCCTTCCCTCATGGCGCCGCGCCAGGCACAAAAATGGCCATATATCTGGAGGTTGGTCCCGCGCCCAATGAGCCAGCAGGGAAAACTATGCCTTGTTCTAAAGCTCTTTGGGAACCGCTTGCGTAGCCCCACACACCTGGGGGCTGCAGGCTTTCCTGCTGCCTTCAGCCTCAAAACCACCCTTTCCCACTCGGCGCCACGCCAGGCCCAAAAATGGCCATATGTCTGCAAACTGGTCCAACGCCCAAAGAGCCAGCAGGGAAAACTATGCCTTGTTCTAAAGCTCTTTGGGAACCGCTTGCGTAGCCCCACACACCTGGGGGCTGCAGGCTTTCCTGCTCTCTTCAGCCTCAAAAGCACCCTTTCCCACTTGGCCCCGTGCCAGGCACAAAAATGGCCATATGTCTGGAGATTGGTCCCACGCCCAAAGAGCCAGCAGGGAAAACTATGCCTTGTTCTAAAGCTCTTTGGGAACCGCTTGCGTAGCCCCACAGACCTGGGGGCTGCAGGCTTTCCTGCTGCCTTCAGCCTCAAAACCACCCTTTCCCACTTGGCGCCGCGCCAGGCCCAAAAATGGCCATATGTCTGGAGACTGGTCCCTTTCCCAAAGAGCCAGCAGGGAAAACTATACCTTGCTCTAAAGCTCTTTGGGAACCGCTTGCGTGGCCCCACACACCTGTGGGCTGCAGACCTTCCTGCTGCCTTCAGTTCAAAACCACCCTTTCCCACATGGCGTCACACCAGGCACAAAAATGGCCATATGTCTGGAGATTGGTCCCACGCCCAAAGAGCCAGCAGGGAAAACTATGCCTTGTTCTAAAGCTCTTTGGGAACCGTTTGCGTAGCCCCACAGACCTGGGTGCTGCAGGCTTTCCTGCTCTCCTCAGCCTCAAAAGCACCCTTTCCCACTTGGCGCCACGCCAGGCACAAAAATGGCCATATGTCTGGAGATTGGTCCCACGCCCAAAGAGCCAGCAGGGAAAACTATGCCTTGTTCTAAAGCTCTTTGGGAACCGCTTGCGTAGCCCCACAGACCTGGGGGCTGCAGGCTTTCCTGCTCTCTTCAGACTCAAAACCACCCTTTCCCACTTGGCGCCGCGCCAGGCCCAAAAATGGCAATATGTCTGGAGACTGGTCCCACGCCCAAGAGCCAGCAGGGAAAACTATGCCTTGTTCTAAAGCTCTTTGGGAACCGCTTGCGTGGCCCCACACACCTGGGGGCTGCAGGCTTTCCTGCTGCCTTCAGCCTCAAAACCACCCCTTCCCACTTGGCGCGGCGCCAGGCCCAAAAATGGCCATATGTCTAGAGACTGGTCCCACGCCCAAAGAGCCAGCAGGGAAAACTATGCCTTGTTCTAAAGCTCTTTGGGAACCGCTTGCGTAGCCCCACACACCTGGGGGCTGCAGGCTTTCCTGCTGCCTTCAGCCTCAAAAGCACCCTTTCCCACTTGGCGCCGCGCCAGGCACAAAAATGGCCATATGTTTGGAGATTAGTCCCACGCCCAAGGAGCCAGCAGGGAAAACTATGCCTTGTTCTAAAGCTCTTTGGGAACGGCTTGCGTAGCCCCACACACCTGGGGGCTGCAGGCTTTCCTGCTGCCTTCATCCTCAAAACCACCCTTTGTCACTTGGCCCCGCACCAGGCACGAAAATGGCCATATGTCTGGAGACTGGTCCCAAGCCCAAGAGCCAGCAGGGAAAACTATGCCTTGTTCTAAAGCTCTTTGGGAACCGCTTGCGTAGCCCCACACACCTGGGGGCTGCAGGCTTTCCTGCTGCCTTCAGCCTCAAAACCACCCTTTCCCACTTGGCGCCGCGCCAGGCCCAAAAATGGCCATATGTCTGGAGGTTGGTCCCACGCCCAAGAGCCAGCAGGGAAAATTATGTCTTGTTCTAAAGCTCTTTGGGAACCGCTTGCGTAGCCGCACACACCTGGGGGCTGCAGGCTTTCCTGCTGCCTTCAGCCTCAAAACCACCCTTTGTCACTTGGCCCCGCACCAGGCACGAAAATGGCCATATGTCTGGAGACTGGTCCCACGCCCAAAGAGCCAGCAGGGAAAACTATGCCTTGTTCTAAAGCTCTTTGGGAACCGTTTGCGTAGCCCCACAGACCTGGGGGCTGCAGGCTTTCCTGCTGCCTTCAGCCTCAAAACCACCCTTTCCCACTTGGCGCCGCGCCAGGCCCAAAAATGGCCATATGTCTGGAGACTGGTCCCTTTCCCAAAGAGCCAGCAGGGAAAACTATACCTTGCTCTAAAGCTCTTTGGGAACCGCTTTCGTGGCCCCACACACCTGTGGGCTGCAGACTTTCCTGCTGCCTTCAGCCTCAAAACCACCCTTTCCCACTTGGCGCCGCGCCAGGCCCAAAAATGGCCATATGTCTGGAGACTAGTCCCTTTACCAAAGAGCCAGCAGGGAAAACTATGCCTTGTTCTAAAGCTCTTTGGGAACCGCTTGCGTGGCCCCAGAAACCTGCGGGCTGCAGACTTTCCTGCTGCCTTCAGACTCAAAAAGTACCCTTTCCCACTTGGCGCCACGCCAGGCCCAAAAATGGCCATATGTCTGGAGACTGGTCCCACGCCCAAAGAGCCAGCAGGGAAAACTATGCCTTGTTCTAAAGCTCTTTGGGAACCGCTTGCGTAGCCCCACACACCTGGGGGCTGCAGGCTTTCCTGCTCTCTTCAGCCTCAAAGCACCTTTTCCCACATGGCGTCGCGCCAGGCACAAAAATGGCCATATGTCTGGAGGTTGGTCCCACGCCCAATGAGCCAGCAGGGAAAACTATGCCTTGTTCTAAAGCTCTTTGGGAACCGCTTGCGTGGCCCCACAGACCTGCGGGCTGCAGACTTTCCTGCTGCCTTCAGCCTCAAAACCACCCTTTCCCACTCGGCGCCGCGCCAGGCCCAAAAATGGCCATATGTCTGGAGACTGGTCCCACGCCCAAAGAGCCAGCAGGGAAAACTATGCCTTGTTCTAAAGCTCTTTGAGAACCGCTTGCGTGGCCCCACAAAACTGCGGGCTGCAGACTTTCCTGCTGCCTTCAGACTCAAAAAGCACCCTTTCCCACTTGGCGCCGCGCCAGGCCCAAAAATGGCCATATGTCTGGAGACTGGTCCCTTTCCCAAAGAGCCAGGAGGGAAAACTATGCCTTGTTCTAAAGCTCTTTGGGAACCGCTTGCGTAGCCCCACACACCTGGGGGCTGCATGCTTTCCTGCTCTCTTCAGCCTCAAAAGCACCCTTTCCCACTTGGCGCCGCTCCAGGCCCAAAAATGGCCATATGGCTGGAGATTGGTCCCACGCCCAAAGAGTCAGGAGGGAAAACTATGCCTTGTTCTAAAGCTCTTTGGGAACCGCTTGCGTGGCCCACAAACCTGCGGGCTGCAGACTTTCCTGCTGCCTTCAGCCTCAAAACCACCCTTTCTCACTTGGCGCCACGCCAGGCCCAAAAATGGCCATATGTCTGGAGTCTGGTCCCACGCCCAAAGAGCCAGCAGGGAAAACTATGCCTTGTTCTAAAGCTCTTTGGGAACCGCTTGCGTAGCCCCACACACCTCGGGGCTGCAGGCTTTCCTGCTCTCTTCAGCCTCAAAAGCACCTTTTCCCACTTGGCGCCACGCCAGGCACAAAAATGGCCATATGTCTGGAGACTGGTCCCACGCCCAAAGAGCCAGCAGGGAAAACTATGCCTTGTTCTAAAGCTCTTTTGGAACCGCTTGCGTGGCCCCACAGACCTGCGGGCTGCAGACTTTCCTGCTGCCTTCAGCCTCAAAACCACCCTTTCCCACTTGGCGCCGCGCCAGGCCCAAAAATGGCCATATGTCTGGAGGTTGGTCCCACGCCCAATGAGCCAGCAGGGAAAACTATGCCTTGTTCTAAAGCTCTTTGGGAACCGCTTGCGTAGCCCCACACACCTGGCGGCTGCAGGCTTTCCTGCTCTCTTCAGCCTCAAAAGCACCCTTTCCCACTTGGCGCCGCGCCAGGCCCAAAAATGGCCATATGTCTGGAGACTGGTCCCACGCCCAAAGAGCCAGCAGGGAAAACTATGCCTTGTTCTAAAGCTCTTTGGGAACCGCTTGCGTAGCCCCACAGACCTGGGGGCTGCAGGCTTTCCTGCTCTCTTCAGCCTCAAAAGCACCCTTTCCCACTTGGCGCCACACCAGGCACAAAAATGGCCATATGTCTGGAGATTGGTCCCACGCCCAAAGAGCCAGCAGGGAAAATTATGCCTTGTTCTAAAGCTCTTTGGGAACCGCTTGCGTAGCCCCACACACCTGGGGGTTGCAGGCTTTCCTGCTGCCTTCAGCCTCAAAACCACCCTTTCCCACTTGGCGCCGCGCCAGGCACAAAAATGGCCATATGTCTGGAGATTGGTCCCACGCCCAAGAGCCAGCAGGGAAAACTATGCCTTGTTCTAAAGCTCTTTGGGAACCGCTTGCGTAGCCCCACACACCTGGGGGCTGCAGGCTTTCCTGCTGCCTTCAGCCTCAAAACCACCCTTTCCCACTTGGCCCCGTGCCAGGCACAAAAATGGCCATATGTCTGGAGACTGGTCCCACGCCCAATGAGCCAGCAGGGAAAACTATGCCTTGTTCTAAAGCTCTTTGGGAACCGCTTGCGTGGCCCCACAGACCTGCGGGCTGCAGACTTTCCTGCTGCCTTCAGCCTCAAAACCACCCTTTCCCACTCGGCGCCGCGCCAGGCCCAAAAATGGCCATATGTCTGGAGACTGGTCCCTTTCCCAAAGAGCCAGCAGGGAAAACTATGCCTTGTACTAAAGCTCTTTGGGAACCGCTTGCGTGGCCCCAGAAACCTGCGGGCTGCAGACTTTCCTGCTGCCTTCAGACTCAAAAAGTACCCTTTCCCACTTGGCGCCACGCCAGGCCCAAAAATGGCCATATGTCTGGAGACTGGTCCCACGCCCAAAGAGCCAGCAGGGAAAACTATGCCTTGTTCTAAAGCTCTTTGAGAACCGCTTGCGTGGCCCCACAAAACTGCGGGCTGCAGACTTTCCTGCTGCCTTCAGACTCAAAAAGCACCCTTTCCCACTTGGCGCCACGCCAGGCCCAAAAATGGCCATATGTCTGGAGACTGGTCCCTTTCCCAAAGAGCCAGGAGGGAAAACTATGCCTTGTTCTAAAGCTCTTTGGGAACCGCTTGCATAGCCCCACACACCTGGGGGCTGCAGGCTTTCCTGCTCTCTTCAGCCTCAAAAGCACCCTTTCCCACTTGGCGCCACGCCAGGCCCAAAAATGGCCATATGGCTGGAGATTGGTCCCACGCCCAAAGAGTCAGGAGGGAAAACTATGCCTTGTTCTAAAGCTCTTTGGGAACCGCTTGCGTGGCCCACAAACCTGCGGGCTGCAGACTTTCCTGCTGCCTTCAGACTCAAAAAGCACCCTTTCCCACTTGGCGCCACGCCAGGCCCAAAAATGGCCATATGTCTGGAGACTGGTCCCACGCCCAAAGAGCCAGCAGGGAAAACTATGCCTTGTTCTAAAGCTCTTTGGGAACCGCTTGCGTAGCCCCACACACCTGGGGGCTGCAGGCTTTCCTGCTCTCTTCAGCCTCAAAAGCACCTTTTCCCACATGGCGTCACGCCAGGCACAAAAATGGCCATATGTCTGGAGGTTGGTCCCACGCCCAATGAGCCAGCAGGGAAAACTATGCCTTGTTCTAAAGCTCTTTGGGAACCGCTTGCGTGGCCCCACAGACCTGCGGGCTGCAGACTTTCCTGCTGCCTTCAGCCTCAAAACCACCCTTTCCCACTCGGCGCCGCGCCAGGCCCAAAAATGGCCATATGTCTGGAGACTGGTCCCACGCCCAAAGAGCCAGCAGGGAAAACTATGCCTTGTTCTAAAGCTCTTTGAGAACCGCTTGCGTGGCCCCACAAAACTGCGGGCTGCAGACTTTCCTGCTGCCTTCAGACTCAAAAAGCACCCTTTCCCACTTGGCGCCACGCCAGGCCCAAAAATGGCCATATGTCTGGAGACTGGTCCCTTTCCCAAAGAGCCAGGAGGGAAAACTATGCCTTGTTCTAAAGCTCTTTGGGAACCGCTTGCATAGCCCCACAGACCTGGGGGCTGCAGGCTTTCCTGCTCTCTTCAGCCTCAAAAGCACCCTTTCCCACTTGGCGCCACGCCAGGCCCAAAAATGGCCATATGTCTGGAGGTTGGTCCCACGCCCAATGAGCCAGCAGGGAAAACTATGCCTTGTTCTAAAGCTCTTTGGGAACCGCTTGCGTGGCCCCACAGACCTGCGGGCTGCAGACTTTCCTGCTGCCTTCAGCCTCAAAACCACCCTTTCCCACTCGGCGCCGCGCCAGGCCCAAAAATGGCCATATGTCTGGAGACTGGTCCCACGCCCAAAGAGCCAGCAGGGAAAACTATGCCTTGTTCTAAAGCTCTTTGAGAACCGCTTGCGTGGCCCCACAAAACTGCGGGCTGCAGACTTTCCTGCTGCCTTCAGACTCAAAAAGCACCCTTTCCCACTTGGCGCCGCGCCAGGCCCAAAAATGGCCATATGTCTGGAGACTGGTCCCTTTCCCAAAGAGCCAGGAGGGAAAACTATGCCTTGTTCTAAAGCTCTTTGGGAACCGCTTGCGTAGCCCCACACACCTGGGGGCTGCAGGCTTTCCTGCTCTCTTCAGCCTCAAAAGCACCCTTTCCCACTTGGCGCCGCTCCAGGCCCAAAAATGGCCATATGGCTGGAGATTGGTCCCACGCCCAAAGAGTCAGGAGGGAAAACTATGCCTTGTTCTAAAGCTCTTTGGGAACCGCTTGCGTGGCCCACAAACCTGCGGGCTGCAGACTTTCCTGCTGCCTTCAGACTCAAAAAGCACCCTTTCCCACTTGGCGCCACGCCAGGCCCAAAAATGGCCATATGTCTGGAGTCTGGTCCCACGCCCAAAGAGCCAGCAGGGAAAACTATGCCTTGTTCTAAAGCTCTTTGGGAACCGCTTGCGTAGCCCCACACACCTCGGGGCTGCAGGCTTTCCTGCTCTCTTCAGCCTCAAAAGCACCTTTTCCCACTTGGCGCCACGCCAGGCACAAAAATGGCCATATGTCTGGAGACTGGTCCCACGCCCAAAGAGCCAGCAGGGAAAACTATGCCTTGTTCTAAAGCTCTTTTGGAACCGCTTGCGTGGCCCCACAGACCTGCGGGCTGCAGACTTTCCTGCTGCCTTCAGCCTCAAAACCACCCTTTCCCACTTGGCGCCGCGCCAGGCCCAAAAATGGCCATATGTCTGGAGGTTGGTCCCACGCCCAATGAGCCAGCAGGGAAAACTATGCCTTGTTCTAAAGCTCTTTGGGAACCGCTTGCGTAGCCCCACACACCTGGCGGCTGCAGGCTTTCCTGCTCTCTTCAGCCTCAAAAGCACCCTTTCCCACTTGGCGCCGCGCCAGGCCCAAAAATGGCCATATGTCTGGAGACTGGTCCCACGCCCAAAGAGCCAGCAGGGAAAACTATGCCTTGTTCTAAAGCTCTTTGGGAACCGCTTGCGTAGCCCCACAGACCTGGGGGCTGCAGGCTTTCCTGCTCTCTTCAGCCTCAAAAGCACCCTTTCCCACTTGGCGCCACACCAGGCACAAAAATGGCCATATGTCTGGAGATTGGTCCCACGCCCAAAGAGCCAGCAGGGAAAATTATGCCTTGTTCTAAAGCTCTTTGGGAACCGCTTGCGTAGCCCCACACACCTGGGGGTTGCAGGCTTTCCTGCTGCCTTCAGCCTCAAAACCACCCTTTCCCACTTGGCGCCGCGCCAGGCACAAAAATGGCCATATGTCTGGAGATTGGTCCCACGCCCAAGAGCCAGCAGGGAAAACTATGCCTTGTTCTAAAGCTCTTTGGGAACCGCTTGCGTAGCCCCACACACCTGGGGGCTGCAGGCTTTCCTGCTGCCTTCAGCCTCAAAACCACCCTTTCCCACTTGGCCCCGTGCCAGGCACAAAAATGGCCATATGTCTGGAGACTGGTCCCACGCCCAATGAGCCAGCAGGGAAAACTATGCCTTGTTCTAAAGCTCTTTGGGAACCGCTTGCGTGGCCCCACAGACCTGCGGGCTGCAGACTTTCCTGCTGCCTTCAGCCTCAAAACCACCCTTTCCCACTCGGCGCCGCGCCAGGCCCAAAAATGGCCATATGTCTGGAGACTGGTCCCTTTCCCAAAGAGCCAGCAGGGAAAACTATGCCTTGTACTAAAGCTCTTTGGGAACCGCTTGCGTGGCCCCAGAAACCTGCGGGCTGCAGACTTTCCTGCTGCCTTCAGACTCAAAAAGTACCCTTTCCCACTTGGCGCCACGCCAGGCCCAAAAATGGCCATATGTCTGGAGACTGGTCCCACGCCCAAAGAGCCAGCAGGGAAAACTATGCCTTGTTCTAAAGCTCTTTGAGAACCGCTTGCGTGGCCCCACAAAACTGCGGGCTGCAGACTTTCCTGCTGCCTTCAGACTCAAAAAGCACCCTTTCCCACTTGGCGCCACGCCAGGCCCAAAAATGGCCATATGTCTGGAGACTGGTCCCTTTCCCAAAGAGCCAGGAGGGAAAACTATGCCTTGTTCTAAAGCTCTTTGGGAACCGCTTGCATAGCCCCACAGACCTGGGGGCTGCAGGCTTTCCTGCTCTCTTCAGCCTCAAAAGCACCCTTTCCCACTTGGCGCCACGCCAGGCCCAAAAATGGCCATATGGCTGGAGATTGGTCCCACGCCCAAAGAGTCAGGAGGGAAAACTATGCCTTGTTCTAAAGCTCTTTGGGAACCGCTTGCGTGGCCCACAAACCTGCGGGCTGCAGACTTTCCTGCTGCCTTCAGACTCAAAAAGCACCCTTTCCCACTTGGCGCCACGCCAGGCCCAAAAATGGCCATATGTCTGGAGACTGGTCCCACGCCCAAAGAGCCAGCAGGGAAAACTATGCCTTGTTCTAAAGCTCTTTGGGAACCGCTTGCGTAGCCCCACACACCTGGGGGCTGCAGGCTTTCCTGCTCTCTTCAGCCTCAAAAGCACCTTTTCCCACATGGCGTCACGCCAGGCACAAAAATGGCCATATGTCTGGAGGTTGGTCCCACGCCCAATGAGCCAGCAGGGAAAACTATGCCTTGTTCTAAAGCTCTTTGGGAACCGCTTGCGTGGCCCCACAGACCTGCGGGCTGCAGACTTTCCTGCTGCCTTCAGCCTCAAAACCACCCTTTCCCACTCGGCGCCGCGCCAGGCCCAAAAATGGCCATATGTCTGGAGACTGGTCCCACGCCCAAAGAGCCAGCAGGGAAAACTATGCCTTGTTCTAAAGCTCTTTGAGAACCGCTTGCGTGGCCCCACAAAACTGCGGGCTGCAGACTTTCCTGCTGCCTTCAGACTCAAAAAGCACCCTTTCCCACTTGGCGCCACGCCAGGCCCAAAAATGGCCATATGTCTGGAGACTGGTCCCTTTCCCAAAGAGCCAGGAGGGAAAACTATGCCTTGTTCTAAAGCTCTTTGGGAACCGCTTGCATAGCCCCACAGACCTGGGGGCTGCAGGCTTTCCTGCTCTCTTCAGCCTCAAAAGCACCCTTTCCCACTTGGCGCCACGCCAGGCCCTAAAATGGCCATATGGCTGGAGATTGGTCCCACGCCCAAAGAGTCAGGAGGGAAAACTATGCCTTGTTCTAAAGCTCTTTGGGAACCGCTTGCGTGGCCCACAAACCTGCGGGCTGCAGACTTTCCTGCTGCCTTCAGACTCAAAAAGCACCCTTTCCCACTTGGCGCCACGCCAGGCCCAAAAATGGCCATATGTCTGGAGACTGGTCCCACGCCCAAAGAGCCAGCAGGGAAAACTATGCCTTGTTCTAAAGCTCTTTGGGAACCGCTTGCGTAGCCCCACACACCTGCGGGCTGCAGGCTTTCCTGCTGCCTTCAGCCTCAAAAGCACCCTTTCCCACTTGGCGCCGCGCCAGGCCCAAAAATGGCCATATGTCTGGAGACTGGTCCCACGCCCAAAGAGCCAGCAGGGAAAACTATGCCTTGTTCTAAAGCTGTGTGGGAACGGCTTGCGTAGCCCCACACACCTGGGGGCTGCAGGCTTTCCTGCTGCCTTCAGCCTCAAAAGCACCCTTTCCCACTTGGCGCCACGCCAGGCCCAAAAATGGCCATATGTCTGGAGACTGGTCCCACGCCCAAAGAGCCAGCAGGGAAAACTATGCCTTGTTCTAAAGCTCTTTGGGAACCGCTTGCGTAGCCCCACACACCTGGGGGCTGCAGGCTTTCCTGCTGCCTTCAGCCTCAAAAGCACCCTTTCCCACTTGGCGCCACGCCAGGCCCAAAAATGGCCATATGTCTGGAGACTGGTCCCTTTCCCAAAGAGCCAGGAGGGAAAACTATGCCTTGTTCTAAAGCTCTTTGGGAACCGCTTGCGTGTCCCACAAACCTGCGGGCTGCAGACTTTCCTGCTGCCTTCAGACTCAAAAAGCACCCTTTTCCACTTGGCGCCACGCCAGGCCCAAAAATGGCCATATGTCTGGAGACTGGTCCCACGCCCAAAGAGCCAGCAGGGAAAACTATGCCTTGTTCTAAAGCTCTTTGGGAACCGCTTGCGTAGCCCCACACACCTGGGGGCTGCAGGCTTTCCTGCTCTCTTCAGCCTCAAAAGCACCCTTTCCCACATGGCGTCACGCCAGGCACAAAAATGGCCATATGTCTGGAGATTGGTCCCACGCCCAAAGAGCCAGCAGGGAAAACTATGCCTTGTTCTAAAGCTCTTTGGGAACCGCTTGCGTAGCCCCACACACCTGGGGGCTGCAGGCTTTCCTGCTGCCTTCAGCCTCAAAACCACCCTTTCCCACTTGGCGCCGCGCCAGGCCCAAAAATGGCCATATGTCTGGAGGTTGGTCCCTTTCCCAATGAGCCAGCAGGGAAAACTATGCCTTGTTCTAAAGCTCTTTGGGAACCGCTTGCGTAGCCCCACACACCTGGGGGCTGCAGGCTTTCCTGCTGCCTTCAGCCTCAAAAGCACCTTTTCCCACTTGGCGCCACGCCAGGCACAAAAATGGCCATATGTCTGGAGATTGGTCCCACGCCCAAAGAGCCAGCTGGGAAAAATATGCCTTGTTCTAAAGCTCTTTTGGAACCGCTTGCGTGGCCCCACAGACCTGCGGGCTGCAGGCTTTCCTGCTGCCTTCATCCTCAAAACCACCCTTTCCCACTTGGCGCCGCGCCAGGCACAAAAATGGCCATATGTGTGGAGACTGGTCCCTTTCCCAAAGAGCCAGGAGAGAAAACTATGCCTTGTTCTAATGCTCTTTGGGAACCGCTTGCGTGGCCCCACAGACCTGCGGGCTGCAGGCTTTCCTGCTCTCTTCAGCCTCAAAAGAACCCTTTCCCACTTGGCGCCGCGCCAGGCCCAAAAATGGCCATATGTCTGGAGACTGGTCCCACGCCCAAAGAGAGCAGGGAAAACTATGCCTTGTTCTAAAGCTCTTTGGGAACCGCTTGCGTAGCCCCACACTCCTGGGGGCTGCAGGCTTTCCTGATGCCTTCAGCCTCAAAACCACCCTTTCCCACTCGGCGCCGCGCCATGCCGAAAAATGGCCATATGTCTGGAGACTGGTCCCTTTCCCAAAGAGCCAGCAGGGAAAACTATGCCTTGTTCTAAAGCTCTTTGGGAACCGCTTGCGTGGCCCCACAAGCCTGCGGGCTGCAGACTTTCCTGCTCTCTTCAGCCTCAAAAGCACCCTTTCCCACATGGCGCCACGCCAGGCCCAAAAATGTCCATATGTCTGGAGACTGGTCCCACGCCCAAAGAGCCAGCAGGGAAAACTATGCCTTGTTCTAAAGCTCTTTGGGAACCGCTTGCGTAGCCCCACACACCTGGGGGCTGCAGGCTTTCCTGCTCTCTTCAGCCTCAAAAGCACCCTTTCCCACATGGCACCACGCCAGGCCCAAAAATGGCCATATGTCTGGAGACTGGTCCCTTTCCCAAAGAGCCAGGAGGGAAAACTATGCCTTGTTCTAAAGCTCTTTGGGAACCGCTTGCGTAGCCCCACACACCTGGGGGCTGCAGGCTTTCCTGCTGCCTTCAGCCTCAAAACCACCCTTTCCCACTTTGCGCCGCACCAGGCCCAAAAATGGCCATATGTCTGGAGACTGGTCCCACGCCCAAGAGCCAGCAGGGAAAACTATGCCTTGTTCTAAAGCTCTTTGGGAACCGCTTGCGTAGCCCCACACACCTGGGGGCTGCAGGCTTTCCTGCTGCCTTCAGCCTCAAAACCACCCTTTCCCACTTGGCCCCGTGCCAGGCACAAAAATGGCCATATGTCTGGAGACTGGTCCCTTTCCCAAAGAGCCAGCAGGGAAAACTATGCCTTGTTCTAAAGCTCTTTGGGAACCGCTTGCGTGGCCCCACAGACCTGCGGGCTGCAGACTTTCCTGCTGCCTTCAGCCTCAAAACCACCCTTTCCAACTTGGCGCCGCGCCAGGCCCAAAAATGGCCATATGTCTGGAGGTTGGTCCCACGCCCAATGAGCCAGCAGGGAAAACTATGCCTTGTTCTAAAGCTCTTTGGGAACCGCTTGCGTAGCCCCACACACCTGGGGGCTGCAGGCTTTCCTGCTGCCTTCAGCCTCAAAACCACCCTTTTCCACATGGCGTCACGCCAGGCAAAAAAATGGCCATATGTTTGGAGATTGGTCCCACGCCCAAAGAGCCATCAAGAAAAACTATGCCTTGTTCTAAAGCTCTTTGGGAACCGCTTGCGTAGCCCCACACACCTGGGGGCTGCAGGCTTTCCTGCTGCCTTAAGCCTCAAAACCACCCTTTTCCACATGGCGTCACGCCAGGCACAAAAATGGCCATATGTCTGGAGGTTGGTCCCACGCCCAAAGAGCCAGCAGGGAAAACTATGCCTTGTTCTAAAGCTCTTTGGGAACCGCTTGCGTAGCCCCACACACCTGGGGGCTGCAGGCTTTCCTGCTCTCTTCAGCTTCAGAAGAACCCTTTCGCACATGGCGCCGCGCCAGGCACAAAAATGGCCATATGTCTGGAGATTGGTCCCTTTCCCAAAGAGCCAGCAGGGAAAACTATGCCTTGTACTAAAGCTCTTTGGGAACCGCTTGCGTAGCCCCACACACCTGGGGGCTGCAGGCTTTCCTGCTGCCTTCAGCCTCAAAACCACCCTTTTCCACATGGCGTCACGCCAGGCACAAAAATGGCCATATGTCTGGAGGTTGGTCCCACGCCCAAAGAGTCAGCAGGGAAAACTATGCCTTGTTCTAAAGCTCTTTGGGAACCGCTTGCGTAGCCCCACACACCTGGGGGCTGCAGGCTTTCCTGCTCTCTTCAGACTCAGAAGAACCCTTTCGCACATGGCGCCGCGCCAGGCCCAAAAATGGCCATATGTCTGGAGATTGGTTCCACGCCCAAAGAGCCAGCAGGGAAAACTATGCCTTGTTCTAAAGCTCTTTGGGAACCGCTTGCGTAGCCCCACACACCTGGGGGCTGCAGGCTTTCCTGCTGCCTTCAGCCTCAAAACCACCCTTTCCCACATGGCGCCGCGCTAGGCCCAAAAATGGCTATATGGCTGGAGACTGGTCCCACGCCCAAAGAGCCAGCAGGGAAAACTATGCCTTGTTCTAAAGCTCTTTGGAAACGGATTGCGTAGCCCCACACACCTGGGGGCTGCAGGCTTTCCTGCTGCCTTCAGCCTCAAAACCACCCTTTCCCACATGGCGCCGCGCCAGGCACAAAAATGGCCCTATGTCTGGAGACTGGTCCCACGCCCAAAGAGCCAGCAGGGAAAACTATGCCTTGTTCTAAAGCTCTTTGGGAACTGCTTGCGTAGCCCCACACACCTGGGGGCTGCAGGCTTTCCTGCTGCCTTCAGCCTCAAAAGAACCCTTTCCCACTCTGCGCCGCGCCAGGACCAAAAATGGCCGTATGTCTGGAGACTGGTCCCACGCCCAAAGAGCCAGCAGGGAAAACTATGCCTTGTTCTAAAGCTCTTTGGGATCCGCTTGCGTAGCCCCACAGACCTGGGGGCTGCAGGCTTCCCTGCTGCCTTCAGCCTCAAAACCACCCTTTTCCAAATGGCGTCATGCCAGGCAAAAAAATGGCCATATATCTGGAGGTTGGTCCCACGCCCAAAGAGCCAGCAGGGAAAACTATGCCTTGTTCTAAAGCTCTTTGGGAACCGCTTGCGTAGCCCCACAGACCTGGGGGCTGCAGGCTTTCCTGCTGCCTTCAGCCTCAGAAGAACCCTTTCGCACTTGGCGCCGCGCCAGGCACAAAAATGGACATATGTCTGGAGATTGGTTCCACGCCAAAAGAGCCAGCAGGGAAAACTATGCCTTGTTCTAAAGCTCTTTGGGAACCTCTTGCGTAGCCCCACACACCTGGGGGCTGCAGGCTTTCCTGCTCTCTTCAGCTTCAAAAGCACGCTTTCCCACTTGGCGCCGTGACAGGCCCAAAAATGGCCATATGTCTGGAGATTGGTCCCACGCCCAAAGAGCCAGCAGGGAAAACTATGCCTTGTTCTAAAGCTCTTTGGGAACCGCTTGCGTAGCCCCACACAAACTGGGGGCTGCAGGCTTTCCTGCTGCCTTCAGCCTCAAAACCACCCTTTCCCACTTGGCGCCGCGCCAGGCACAAAAATGGCCATATGGCTGGAGACTGGTGCCACGCCCAAAGAGCCAGCAGGGAAAACTATGCCTTGTTCTAAAGCTGTGTGGGAACGGCTTGCGTAGCCCCACACACCTGGGGGCTGCAGGCTTTCCTGCTGCCTTCAGCCTTAAAACCACCCTTTTCCACATGGCGTCACGCCAGGCACAAAAATGGCCATATGTCTGGAGATTCGTTCCACGCCCAAAGAGCCAGCAGGGAAAACTATGCCTTGTTCTAAAGCTCTTTGGGAACTGCTTGCGTAGCCCCACACACCTGGGGGCTGCAGGCTTTCCTGCTGCCTTCAGCCTCAAAAGCACCCTTTCCCACTTGGCGCCGCGCCAGGCCCAAAAATGGCCATATGTCTGGAGACCGGTCCCACGCCCAAAGAGCCAGCAGGGAAAACTATGCCTTGTTCTAAAGCTCTTTGGGAACGGCTTGCGTAGTCCAACACACCTGGGGGCTGCAGGCTTTCCTGCTGCCTTCAGCCTCAAAATCACCCTTCCCCACCTGGCGCCAAGCCAGGCAGAAAAATGGCCATATGTCTGGAGACTGGTCCCTTTCCCAAAGACCCAGCAGGGAAAACTATGCCTTGTTCTAAAGCTCTTTGGGAACCGCTTGCGTAGCCCCACAGACCTGGGGGCTGCAGGCTTTCCTGCTGCCTTCAGCCTCAAAAGCACCCTTTTCCACATGGCGTCACGCCAGGCAAAAAAATGGCCATATGTCTGGAGGTTGGTCCCTTTCCCAAAGAGCCAGCAGGGAAAACTATGCCTTGTACTAAAGCTCTTTGGGAACCGCTTGCGTAGCCCCACACACCTGGGGGCTGCAGGCTTTCCTGCTGCCTTCAGCCTCAAAAGAACCCTTTCCCACTTGGCGCCGCGCCAGGCCCAAAAATGGCCATATGTCTGGAGACTGGTCCCACGCCCAAAGAGCCAGCAGGGAAAACTATGCCTTGTTCTAAAGCTCTTTGGGAACCGCTTGCGTAGCCCCACACACCTGGGGGCTGCAGGCTTTCCTGCTGCCTTCAGCCTCAAAACCACCCTTTCCCACATGGCGCCGCGCCAGGCCCAAAAATGGCCATATGTCTGGAGACTGGTCGCACGCCCAAAGAGCCAGCAGGGAAAACTATGCCTTGTTCTAAAGCTCTTTGGGATCCGCTTGCGTAGCCCCACACACCTGGGGGCTGCAGGCTTTCCTGCTGCCTTCAGCCTAAAAACCACCCTTCCCCACATGGCGCCAAGCCAGGCACAAAAATGGCCATATGTCTGGAGACTGGTCCCACGCCCAAAGAGCCATCAAGAAAAACTATGCCTTGTTCTAAAGCTCTTTGGGAACCGCTTGCGTAGCCCCACACACCTGGGGGCTGCAGGCTTTCCTGCTGCCTTCAGCCTCAAACCACCCTTTTCCACATGGCGTCACGCCAGGCAAAAAAATGGCCATATGTCTGGAGGTTGGTCCCACGCCCAAAGAGCCAGGAGGGAAAACTATGCCTTGTACTAAAGCTCTTTGGGAACCGCTTGCGTAGCCCCACACACCTGGGGGCTGCAGGCTTTCCTGCTGCCTTCAGCCTCAAAAGAACCCTTTCCCACTTGGCGCCGCGCCAGGCCCAAAAATGGCCATATGGCTGGAGATTGGTTCCACGCTCAAAGAGCCAGCAGGGAAAACTATGCCTTGTTCTAAAGCTCTTTGGGAACCGCTTGCGTAGCCCCACACACCTGGGGGCTGCAGGCTTTCCTGCTTCCTTCAGCCTCAAAACCACCCTTTCCCACTTGGCCCCGCAGCAGGCACAAAAATGGCCATATGTCTGGAGGTTGGTCCCACGCCCAAAGAGCCAGCAGGGAAAACTATGCCTTGTTCTAAAGCTCTTTGGGAACCGCTTGCGTAGCCCCACACACCTGGGGGCTGCAGGCTTTCCTGCTCTCTTCAGCCTCAGAAGAACCCTTTCGCACTTGGCGCCGCGCCAGGCACAAAAATGGCCATATGGCTGGGGATTTGTTCCACGCCCAAAGAGCCAGCAGGGAAAACTATGCCTTGTTCTAAAGCTCTTTGGGAACCGCTTGCGTAGCCCCACACACATGGGGGCTGCAGGCTTTCCTGCTGCCTTCAGCCTCAAAACCACCCTTTTCCACATGGCGTCACGCCAGGCACAAAAATGGCCATATGTCTGGAGGTTGGTCCCTTTCCCAATGAGCCAGCAGGGAAAACTATGCCTTGTTCTAAAGCTCTTTGGGAACCGCTTGCGTAGCCCCACACACCTGGGGGCTGCAGGCTTTCCTGCTCTCTTCAGCCTCAAAAGCACCTTTTCCCACTTGGCGCCACGCCAGGCACAAAAATGGCCATATGTCTGGAGATTGGTCCCACGCCCAAAGAGCCAGCTGGGAAAAATATGCCTTGTTCTAAAGCTCTTTTGGAACCGCTTGCGTGGCCCCACAGACCTGCGGGCTGCAGGCTTTCCTGCTGCCTTCATCCTCAAAACCACCCTTTCCCACTTGGCGCCGCGCCAGGCACAAAAATGGCCATATGTCTGGAGACTGGTCCCTTTCCCAAAGAGCCAGCAGGGAAAACTATGCCTTGTTCTAAAGCTCTTTGGGAACCGCTTGCGTAGCCCCACAAGCCTGCGGGCTGCAGACTTTCCTGCTGCCTTCAGACTCAAAAAGTACCCTTTCCCACTTGGCGCCACGCCAGGCCCAAAAATGGCCATATGTGTGGAGACTGGTCCCTTTCCCAAAGAGCCAGGAGGGAAAACTATGCCTTGTTCTAAAGCTCTTTTGGAACCGCTTGCGTGGCCCCACAGACCTGCGGGCTGCAGGCTTTCCTGCTCTCTTCAGCCTCAAAAGAACCCTTTCCCACTTGGCGCCGCGCCAGGCCCAAAAATGGCCATATGTCTGGAGACTGGTCCCACGCCCAAAGAGAGCAGGGAAAACTATGCCTTGTTCTAAAGCTCTTTGGGAACCGCTTGCGTAGCCCCACACTCCTGGGGGCTGCAGGCTTTCCTGGTGCCTTCAGCCTCAAAACCACCCTTTCCCACTCGGCGCCGCGCCATGCCGAAAAATGGCCATATGTCTGGAGACTGGTCCCTTTCCCAAAGAGCCAGCAGGGAAAACTATGCCTTGTTCTAAAGCTCTTTGGGAACCGCTTGCGTGGCCCCACAAGCCTGCGGGCTGCAGACTTTCCTGCTCTCTTCAGCCTCAAAAGCACCCTTTCCCACATGGCGCCACGCCAGGCCCAAAAATGGCCATATGTCTGGAGACTGGTCCCACGCCCAAAGAGCCAGCAGGGAAAACTATGCCTTGTTCTAAAGCTCTTTGGGAACCGCTTGCGTAGCCCCACTCACCTGGGGGCTGCAGGCTTTCCTGCTCTCTTCAGCCTCAAAAGCACCCTTTCCCACTTGGCGCCACGCCAGGCCCAAAAATGGCCATATGTCTGGAGACTGGTCCCTTTCCCAAAGAGCCAGGAGGGAAAACTATGCCTTGTTCTAAAGCTCTTTGGGAACCGCTTGCGTAGCCCCACAGACCTGGGGGCTGCAGGCTTTCCTGCTGCCTTCAGCCTCAAAAGCACCTTTTCCCACTTGGCGCCGCACCAGGCCCAAAAATGGCCATATGTCTGGAGACTGGTCCCACGCGCAAGAGCCAGCAGGGAAAACTATGCCTTGTTCTAAAGCTCTTTGGGAACCGCTTGCGTAGCCCCACACACCTGGGGGCTGCAGGCTTTCCTGCTGCCTTCAGCCTCAAAACCACCCTTTCCCACTTGGCACTGCGCCAGGCACAAAAATGGCCATATGTCTGGAGACTGGTCCCTTTCCCAAAGAGCCAGCAGGGAAAACTATGCCTTGTTCTAAAGCTCTTTGGGAACCACATGCGTGGCCCCACAGACCTGCGGGCTGCAGACTTTCCTGCTGCCTTCAGCCTCAAAACCACCCTTTCCAACTTGGCGCCGCGCCAGGCCCAAAAATGGCCATATGTCTGGAGGTTGGTCCCACGCCCAATGAGCCAGCAGGGAAAACTATGCCTTGTTCTAAAGCTCTTTGGGAACCGCTTGCGTAGCCCCACACACCTGGGGGCTGCAGGCTTTCCTGCTGCCTTCAGCCTCAAAACCACCCTTCCCCACATGGCGCCAAGCCAGGCACAAAAATGGCCATATGTTTGGAGATTGGTCCCACGCCCAAAGAGCCATCAAGAAAAACTATGCCTTGTTCTAAAGCTCTTTGGGAACCGCTTGCGTAGCCCCACACACCTGGGGGCTGCAGGCTTTCCTGCTGCCTTCAGCCTCAAAACCACCCTTTTCCACATGGCGTCACGCCAGGCACAAAAATGGCCATATGTCTGGAGGTTGGTCCCACGCCCAAAGAGCCAGCAGGGAAAACTATGCCTTGTTCTAAAGCTCTTTGGGAACCGCTTGCGTAGCCCCACACACCTGGGGGCTGCAGGCTTTCCTGCTCTCTTCAGCTTCAGAAGAACCCTTTCGCACATGGCGCCGCGCCAGGCACAAAAATGGCCATATGTCTGGAGATTGGTCCCTTTCCCAAAGAGCCAGCAGGGAAAACTATGCCTTGTTCTAAAGCTCTTTGGGAACCGCTTGCGTAGCCCCACACACCTGGGGGCTGCAGGCTTTCCTGCTGCCTTCAGCCTCAAAACCACCCTTTTCCACATGGCGTCACGCCAGGCACAAAAATGGCCATATGTCTGGAGGTTGGTCCCACGCCCAAAGAGTCAGCAGGGAAAACTATGCCTTGTTCTAAAGCTCTTTGGGAACCGCTTGCGTAGCCCCACACACCTGGGGGCTGCAGGCTTTCCTGCTCTCTTCAGACTCAGAAGAACCCTTTCGCACATGGCGCCGCGCCAGGCCCAAAAATGGCCATATGTCTGGAGATTGGTTCCACGCCCAAAGAGCCAGCAGGGAAAACTATGCCTTGTTCTAAAGCTCTTTGGGAACCGCTTGCGTAGCCCCACACACCTGGGGGCTGCAGGCTTTCCTGCTGCCTTCAGCCTCAAAACCACCCTTTCCCACATGGCGCCGCGCCAGGCACAAAAATGGCTATATGGCTGGAGACTGGTGCCACGCCCAAAGAGCCAGCAGGGAAAACTATGCCTTGTTCTAAAGCTCTTTGGGAACCGCTTGCGTAGCCCCACACACCTGGGGGCTGCAGGCTTTCCTGCTCTCTTCAGCCTCAAAAGCACGCTTTCCCACTTGGCGCCGCGCTAGGCCCAAAAATGGCCATATGTCTGGAGATTGGTCCCACGCCCAAAGAGCCAGCAGGGAAAACTATGCCTTGTTCTAAAGCTCTTTGGAAACGGATTGCGTAGCCCCACACACCTGGGGGCTGCAGGCTTTCCTGCTGCCTTCAGCCTCAAAACCACCCTTTCGCACATGGCGCCGCGCCAGGCACAAAAATGGCCCTATGTCTGGAGACTGGTCCCACGCCCAAAGAGCCAGCAGGGAAAACTATGCCTTGTTCTAAAGCTCTTTGGGAACTGCTTGCGTAGCCCCACACACCTGGGGGCTGCAGGCTTTCCTGCTGCCTTCAGCCTCAAAAGAACCCTTTCCCACTCTGCGCCGCGCCAGGACCAAAAATGGCCGTATGTCTGGAGACTGGTCCCACGCCCAAAGAGCCAGCAGGGAAAACTATGCCTTGTTCTAAAGCTCTTTGGGATCCGCTTGCGTAGCCCCACACACCTGGGGGCTGCAGGCTTCCCTGCTGCCTTCAGCCTCAAAACCACCCTTTTCCAAATGGCGTCATGCCAGGCAAAAAAATGGCCATATATCTGGAGGTTGGTCCCACGCCCAAAGAGCCAGCAGGGAAAACTATGCCTTGTTCTAAAGCTCTTTGGGAACCGCTTGCGTAGCCCCACACACCTGGGGGCTGCAGGCTTTCCTGCTGCCTTCAGCCTCAGAAGAACCCTTTCGCACTTGGCGCCGCGCCAGGCACAAAAATGGACATATGTCTGGAGATTGGTTCCACGCCAAAAGAGCCAGCAGGGAAAACTATGCCTTGTTCTAAAGCTCTTTGGGAACCTCTTGCGTAGCCCCACACACCTGGGGGCTGCAGGCTTTCCTGCTCTCTTCAGCTTCAAAAGCACGCTTTCCCACTTGGCGCCGTGACAGGCCGAAAAATGGCCATATGTCTGGAGATTGGTCCCACGTCCAAAGAGCCAGCAGGGAAAACTATGCCTTGTTCTAAAGCTCTTTGGGAACCGCTTGCGTAGCCCCACACAAACTGGGGGCTGCAGGCTTTCCTGCTGCCTTCAGCCTCAAAACCACCCTTTCCCACTTGGCGCCGCGCCAGGCACAAAAATGGCCATATGGCTGGAGACTGGTGCCACGCCCAAAGAGCCAGCAGGGAAAACTATGCCTTGTTCTAAAGCTGTGTGGGAACGGCTTGCGTAGCCCCACACACCTGGGGGCTGCAGGCTTTCCTGCTGCCTTCAGCCTTAAAACCACCCTTTTCCACATGGCGTCACGCCAGGCACAAAAATGGCCATATGTCTGGAGAGTTGTTCCACGCCCAAAGAGCCAGCAGGGAAAACTATGCCTTGTTCTAAAGCTCTTTGGGAACTGCTTGCGTAGCCCCACACACCTGGGGGCTGCAGGCTTTCCTGCTGCCTTCAGCCTCAAAAGCACGCTTTCCCACTTGGCGCCGCGCCAGGCCCAAAAATGGCCATATGTCTGGAGACCGGTCCCACGCCCAAAGAGCCAGCAGGGAAAACTATGCCTTGTTCTAAAGCTCTTTGGGAACGGCTTGCGTAGTCCCACACACCTGGGGGCTGCAGGCTTTCCTGCTGCCTTCAGCCTCAAAACCACCCTTTCCCACATGGCGCCGCGCCAGGCCCAAAAATGGCCATATGTCTGGAGACTGGTCGCACGCCCAAAGAGCCAGCAGGGAAAACTATGCCTTGTTCTAAAGCTCTTTGGGATCCGCTTGCGTAGCCCCACACACCTGGGGGCTGCAGGCTTTCCTGCTGCCTTCAGCCTAAAAACCACCCTTCCCCACATGGCGCCAAGCCAGGCACAAAAATAGCCATATGTCTGGAGACTGGTCCCACGCCCAAAGAGCCATCAAGAAAAACTATGCCTTGTTCTAAAGCTCTTTGGGAACCGCTTGCGTAGCCCCACACACCTGGGGGCTGCAGGCTTTCCTGCTGCCTTCAGCCTCAAACCACCCTTTTCCACATGGCGTCACGCCAGGCAAAAAAATGGCCATATGTCTGGAGGTTGGTCCCACGCCCAAAGAGCCAGGAGGGAAAACTATGCCTTGTACTAAAGCTCTTTGGGAACCGCTTGCGTAGCCCCACACACCTGGGGGCTGCAGGCTTTCCTGCTGCCTTCAGCCTCAAAAGAACCCTTTCCCACTTGGCGCCGCGCCAGGCCCAAAAATGGCCATATGTCTGGAGATTGGTTCCACGCCCAAAGAGCCAGCAGGGAAAACTATGCCTTGTTCTAAAGCTCTTTGGGAACCGCTTGCGTAGCCCCACACACCTGGGGGCTGCAGGCTTTCCTGCTTCCTTCAGCCTCAAAACCACCCTTTCCCACTTGGCCCCGCAGCAGGCACAAAAATGGCCATATGTCTGGAGGTTGGTCCCACGCCCAAAGAGCCAGCAGGGAAAACTATGCCTTGTTCTAAAGCTCTTTGGGAACCTCTTGCGTAGCCCCACACACCTGGGGGCTGCAGGCTTTCCTGCTCTCTTCAGCCTCAGAAGAACCCTTTCGCACTTGGCGCCGCGCCAGGCACAAAAATGGCCATATGGCTGGGGATTTGTTCCACGCCCAAAGAGCCAGCAGGGAAAACTATGCCTTGTTCTAAAGCTCTTTGGGAACCGCTTGCGTAGCCCCACACACATGGGGGCTGCAGGCTTTCCTGCTGCCTTCTGCCTCAAAACCACCCTTTTCCACATGGCGTCACGCCAGGCACAAAAATGGCCATATGTCTGGAGATTGGTCCCACGCCCAAAGAGCAAGCAGGGAGAACTATGCCTTGTTCTAAAGCTCTTTGGGAACCGCTTGCGTAGCCCCACAGACCTTGGGGCTGCAGGCTTTCCTGCTCTCTTCAGCCTCAGAAGAACCCTTTCGCACTTGGCGCCGCGCCAGGCACAAAAATGGCCATATGTCTGGGGATTTGTTCCACGCCCAAAGAGCCAGCAGGGAAAACTATGCCTTGTTCTAAAGCTCTTTGGGAACCGCTTGCGTAGCCCCACACACCTGGGGGCTGCAGGCTTTCCTGCTGCCTTCAGCCTCAAAACCACCCTTTTCCACATGGTGTCACGCCAGGCAAAAAAATGGCCATATGTCTGGAGATGGGTCCCACGCCCAAAGAGCCAGCAGGGAAAACTATGCCTTGTTCTAAAGCTCTTTGGGAACCGCTTGCGTAGCCCCACACACCTGGGGGCTGCAGGCTTTCCTGCTCTCTTCAGCCTCAGAAGAACCCTTTCGCACTTGGCGCTGCGCCAGGCACAAAAATGGACATATGTCTGGAGATTGGTTCCACGTCAAAAGAGCCAGCAGGGAAAACTATGCCTTGTACTAAAGCTCTTTGGGAACCTCTTGCGTAGCCCCACACACCTGGGGGCTGCAGGCTTTCCTGCTCTCTTCAGCCTCAAAACCACCCTTTCCCACTTGGCCCCGCGCCAGGCACAAAAATGGCCATATGGCTGGAGACTGGTGCCACGCCCAAAGAGCCAGCAGGGAAAACTATGCCTTGTTCTAAAGCTCTTTGGGAACCGCTTGCGTAGCCCCACACACCTGGGGGCTGCAGGCTTTCCTGCTCTCTTCAGCCTCAGAAGAACCCTTTCGCACTTGGCGCCGCGCCAGGCACAAAAATGGCCATATGTCTGGGGATTTGTTCCACGCCCAAAGAGCCAGCAGGGAAAACTATGCCTTGTTCTAAAGCTCTTTGGGAACCTCTTGCGTAGCCCCACACACCTGGGGGCTGCAGGCTTTCCTGCTGCCTTCAGCCTCAAAACCACCCTTCCCCACATGGCGCCAAGCCAGGCAGAAAAATGGCCATATGTCTGGAGACTGGTCCCTTTCCCAAAGACCCATCAGGGAAAACTATGCCTTGTTCTAAAGCTCTTTGGGAACCGCTTGCGTAGCCCCACACACCTGGGGGCTGCAGGCTTTCCTGCTGCCTTCAGCCTCAAAACCACCCTTTCCGACTTGGCGCCGCGCCAGGCACAAAAATGGCCATATGTCTGGAGACTGGTCCCACGCCCAAAGAGCCAGCAGGGAAAACTATGCCTTGTTCTAAAGCTCTTTGGGAACCTCTTGCGTAGCCCCACACACCTGGGGGCTGCAGGCTTTCCTGCTGCCTTCAGCCTCAAAAGAACCCTTTCCCACTCTGCGCCGCGCCAGGCCCAAAAATGGCCGTATGTCTGGAGACTGGTCCCATGCCCAAAGAGCCAGCAGGGAAAACTATGCCTTGTTCTAAAGCTCTTTGGGATCCGCTTGCGTAGCCCCACACAAACTGGGGGCTGCAGGCTTTCCTGCTGCCTTCAGCCTCAAAACCACCCTTTCCCACTTGGCGCCGCGCCAGGCACAAAAATGGCCATATGGCTGGAGACTGGTCCCACGCCCAAAGAGCCAGCAGGGAAAACTATGCCTTGTTCTAAAGCTGTTTGGGAACGGCTTGCGTAGCCCCACACACCTGGGGGCTGCAGGCTTTCCTGCTGCCTTCAGCCTCAAAACCACCCTTTCCCACATGTCGCTAAGCCAGGCACAAAAATGGCCATATGTCTGGAGATTGGTCCCACGCCCAAAGAGCCAGCAGGGAAAACTATGCCTTGTTCTAAAGCTCTTTGGGAACCGCTTGCGTAGCCCCACAGACCTTGGGGCTGCAGGCTTTTCTGCTCTCTTCAGCCTCAGAAGAACCCTTTCGCACTTGGCGCCGCGCCAGGCACAAAAATGGCCATATGTCTGGGGATTTGTTCCACGCCCAAAGAGCCAGCAGGGAAAACTATGCCTTGTTCTAAAGCTCTTTGGGAACCGCTTGCGTAGCCCCACACACCTGGGGGCTGCAGGCTTTCCTGCTGCCTTCAGCCTCAAAACCACCCTTTTCCACATGGTGTCACGCCAGGCAAAAAAATGGCCATATGTCTGGAGATGGGTCCCACGCCCAAAGAGCCAGCAGGGAAAACTATGCCTTGTTCTAAAGCTCTTTGGGAACCGCTTGCGTAGCCCCACACACCTGGGGGCTGCAGGCTTTCCTGCTCTCTTCAGCCTCAGAAGAACCCTTTCGCACTTGGCGCTGCGCCAGGCACAAAAATGGACATATGTCTGGAGATTGGTTCCACGTCAAAAGAGCCAGCAGGGAAAACTATGCCTTGTACTAAAGCTCTTTGGGAACCTCTTGCGTAGCCCCACACACCTGGGGGCTGCAGGCTTTCCTGCTCTCTTCAGCCTCAAAACCACCCTTTCCCACTTGGCCCCGCGCCAGGCACAAAAATGGCCATATGGCTGGAGACTGGTGCCACGCCCAAAGAGCCAGCAGGGAAAACTATGCCTTGTTCTAAAGCTCTTTGGGAACGGCTTGTGTAGCCCCACAGACCTGGGGGCTGCAGGCTTTCCTGCTGCCTTCAGCCTCAAAACCACCCATTCCCACATGGCGTCACACCAGGCACAAAAATGGCCATATGTCTGGAGGTTGGTCCCACGCCCAAAGAGCGAGCAGGGAAAACTATGCCTTGTTCTAAAGCTCTTTGGGAACCGCTTGCGTAGCCCCACACACCTGGGGGCTGCAGGCTTTCCTGCTCTCTTCAGCCTCAGAAGAACCCTTTCGCACTTGGCGCCGCGCCAGGCACAAAAATGGCCATATGTCTGGGGATTTGTTCCACGCCCAAAGAGCCAGCAGGGAAAACTATGCCTTGTTCTAAAGCTCTTTGGGAACCTCTTGCGTAGCCCCACACACCTGGGGGCTGCAGGCTTTCCTGCTGCCTTCAGCCTCAAAACCACCCTTTTCCACATGGCGCCAAGCCAGGCAGAAAAATGGCCATATGTCTGGAGACTGGTCCGTTTCCCAAAGACCCATCAGGGAAAACTATGCCTTGTTCTAAAGCTCTTTGGGAACCGCTTGCGTAGCCCCACACACCTGGGGGCTGCAGGCTTTCCTGCTGCCTTCAGCCTCAAAACCACCCATTCCCACATGGCGTCACACCAGGCACAAAAATGGCCATATGGCTGGAGGTTGGTCCCACGCCCAAAGAGCCAGCAGGGAAAACTATGCCTTGTTCTAAAGCTCTTTGGGAACCGCTTGCGTAGCCCCACACACCTGGGGGCTGCAGGCTTTCCTGCTCTCTTCAGCCTCAGAAGAACCCTTTCGCACTTGGCGCCGCGCCAGGCACAAAAATGGCCATATGTCTGGGGATTTGTTCCACGCCCAAAGAGCCAGCAGGGAAAACTATGCCTTGTTCTAAAGCTCTTTGGGAACCTCTTGCGTAGCCCCACACACCTGGGGGCTGCAGGCTTTCCTGCTGCCTTCAGCCTCAAAACCACCCTTCCCCACATGGCGCCAAGCCAGGCAGAAAAATGGCCATATGTCTGGAGACTGGTCCCACGCCCAAAGAGCCAGCAGGGAAAACTATGCCTTGTTCTAAAGCTCTTTGGGAACCTCTTGCGTAGCCCCACACACCTGGGGGCTGCAGGCTTTCCTGCTGCCTTCAGCCTCAAAAGAACCCTTTCCCACTCTGCGCCGCGCCAGGCCCAAAAATGGCCGTATGTCTGGAGACTGGTCCCATGCCCAAAGAGCCAGCAGGGAAAACTATGCCTTGTTCTAAAGCTCTTTGGGATCCGCTTGCGTAGCCCCACACAAACTGGGGGCTGCAGGCTTTCCTGCTGCCTTCAGCCTCAAAACCACCCTTTCCCACTTGGCGCCGCGCCAGGCACAAAAATGGCCATATGGCTGGAGACTGGTCCCACGCTAAAAGAGCCAGCAGGGAAAACTATGCCTTGTTCTAAAGCTGTTTGGGAACGGCTTGCGTAGCCCCACACACCTGGGGGCTGCAGGCTTTCCTGCTGCCTTCAGCCTTAAAACCACCCTTTCCCACATGTCGCTAAGCCAGGCACAAAAATGGCCATATGTCTGGAGATTGGTCCCACGCCCAAAGAGCCAGCAGGGAAAACTATGCCTTGTTCTAAAGCTCTTTGGGAACCGCTTGCGTAGCCCCACACACCTGGGGGCTGCAGGCTTTCCTGCTGCCTTCAGCCTCAAAACCACCCTTTCCCACTTGGCGCCGCGCCAGGCACAAAAATGGCCATATGTCTGGAGACTGGTCCCACACCCAAAGAGCCAGCAGGGAAAACTATGCCTTGTTCTAAAGCTCTTTGGGAACTGCTTGCGTAGCCCCACACACCTGGGGGCTGCAGGCTTTCCTGCTGCCTTCAGCCTCAAAAGAACCCTTTCCCACTCTGCGCCGCGCCAGGACCAAAAATGGCCGTATGTCTGGAGACTGGTCCCACGCCCAAAGAGCCAGCAGGGAAAACTATGCCTTGTTCTAAAGCTCTTTGGGATCCGCTTGCGTAGCCCCACAGACCTGGGGGCTGCAGGCTTTCCTGCTGCCTTCAGCCTCAAAACCACCCTTTCCCACATGTCGCTAAGCCAGGCACAAAAATGGCCATATGTCTGGAGATTGGTCCCACGCCCAAAGAGCCAGCAGGGAAAACAATGCCTTGTTCTAAAGCTCTTTGGGAACCGCTTGCGTAGCCCCACACACCTGGGGGCTGCAGGCTTTCCTGCTCTCTTCAGCCTCAGAAGAACCCTTTCGCACTTGGCGCCGCGCCAGGCACAAAAATGGCCATATGTCTGGATATTGGTTCCACGCCAAAAGAGCCAGCAGGGAAAACTATGCCTTGTTCTAAAGCTCTTTGGGAACCGCTTGCGTAGCCCCACACACCTGGGGGCTGCAGGCTTTCCTGCTGCCTTCAGCCTCAAAACCACCCTTTCCCACTTGGCGCCGCGCCAGGCACAAAAATGGCCATATGGCTGGAGACTGGTGCCACGCCCAAAGAGCCAGCAGGGAAAACTATGCCTTGTTCTAAAGTTGTTTGGGAACGGCTTGCGTAGCCCCACAGACCTGGGGGCTGCAGGCTTTCCTGCTGCCTTCAGCCTTAAAACCACCCTTTCCCACATGTCCCTAAGCCAGGCACAAAAATGGCCATATGTCTGGAGATTGGTCCCACGCCCAAAGAGCCAGCAGGGAAAACTATGCCTTGTTCTAAAGCTCTTTGGGAACCGCTTGCGTAGCCCCACAAAAACTGGGGGCTGCAGGCTTTCCTGCTCTCTTCAACCTCAGAAGAACCCTTTCGCACTTGGCGCCGCGCCAGTCACAAAAATGGCCATATGTCTGGAGATTGGTTCCACGCCCAAAGAGCCAGCAGGGAAAACTATGCCTTGTTCTAAAGCTCTTTGGGAACCGCTTGCGTAGCCCCACACACCTGGGGGCTGCAGGCTTTCCTGCTGCCTTCAGCCTCAAAAGCACGCTTTCCCACTTGGCGCCGTGCCAGGCCCAAAAATGGCCATATGTCTGGAGATTGGTCCCACGCCCAAAGAGCCAGCAGGGAAAACTATGCCTTGTTCTAAAGCTCTTTGGGAACGGCTTGTGTAGCCGCACACACCTGGGGGCTGCAGGCTTTCCTGCTGCCTTCAGCCTCAAAACCACCCTTTCCCACATGGCGTCACACCAGGCACAAAAATGGCCATATGTCTGGAGGTTGGTCCCACGCCCAAAGAGCCAGCAGGGAAAACTATGCCTTGTTCTAAAGTTGTTTGGGAACGGCTTGCGTAGCCCCACAGACCTGGGGGCTGCAGGCTTTCCTGCTGCCTTCAGCCTTAAAACCACCCTTTCCCACGTGTCCCTAAGCCAGGCACAAAAATGGCCATATGTCTGGAGATTGGTCCCACGCCCAAAGAGCCAGCAGGGAAAACTATGCCTTGTTCTAAAGCTCTTTGGGAACCGCTTGCGTAGCCCCACAAAAACTGGGGGCTGCAGGCTTTCCTGCTCTCTTCAACCTCAGAAGAACCCTTTCGCACTTGGCGCCGCGCCAGTCACAAAAATGGCCATATGTCTGGAGATTGGTTCCACGCCCAAAGAGCCAGCAGGGAAAACTATGCCTTGTTCTAAAGCTCTTTGGGAACCGCTTGCGTAGCCCCACACACCTGGGGGCTGCAGGCTTTCCTGCTGCCTTCAGCCTCAAAAGCACGCTTTCCCACTTGGCGCCGTGCCAGGCCCAAAAATGGCCATATGTCTGGAGATTGGTCCCACGCCCAAAGAGCCAGCAGGGAAAACTATGCCTTGTTCTAAAGCTCTTTGGGAACGGCTTGTGTAGCCCCACACACCTGGGGGCTGCAGGCTTTCCTTCTGCCTTCAGCCTCAAAACCACCCTTTCCCACATGGCGTCACACCAGGCACAAAAATGGCCATATGTCTGGAGGTTGGTCCCACGCCCAAAGAGCCAGCAGTGAAAACTGTGCCTTGTTCTAAAGCTCTTTGGGAACCGCTTGCGTAGCCCCACACACCTGGGGGCTGCAGGCTTTCCTGCTCTCTTCAGCCTCAGAAGAACCCTTTCGCACTTGGCGCCGCGCCAGGCACAAAAATGGCCATATGTCTGGGGATTTGTTCCACGCCCAAAGAGCCAGCAGGGAAAATTATGCCTTGTTCTAAAGCTCTTTGGGAACCGCTTGCGTAGCCCCACACACCTGGGGGCTGCAGGCTTTCCTGCTGCCTTCAGCCTCAAAACGACCCTTTTCCACATGGCGTCACGCCAGGCACAAAAATGGCCATATGTCTGGAGATTGGTCCCACGCCCAAAGAGCCAGCAGGGAAAACTATGCCTTGTTCTAAAGCTCTTTGGGAACCTCTTGCGTAGCCCCACACACCTGGGGGCTGCAGGCTTTCCTGCTGCCTTCAGCCTCAAAACCACCCTTTCCCACTTGGCGCCGCGCCAGGACCAAAAATGGCCATATGTCTGGAGACTGGTCCCACGCCCAAAGAGCCAGCAGGGAAAACTATGCCTTGTTCTAAAGCTCTTTGGGAACCTCTTGCGTAGCCCCACACACCTGGGGGCTGCAGGCTTTCCTGCTGCCTTCAGCCTCAAAACCACCCTTCCCCACATGGCGCCAAGCCAGGCAGAAAAATGGCCATATGTCTGGAGACTGGTCCCTTTCCCAAAGAGCCAGCAGGGAAAACTATGCCTTGTTCTAAAGCTCTTTGGGAACCGCTTGCGTAGCCCCACACACCTGGGGGCTGCAGGCTTTCCTGCTCTCTTCAGCCTCAGAAGAACCCTTTCGCACTTGGCGCCGCGCCAGGCACAAAAATGGCCATATGGCTGGGGATTTGTTCCACGCCCAAAGAGCCAGCAGGGAAAACTATGCCTTGTTCTAAAGCTCTTTGGGAACCGCTTGCGTAGCCCCACACACATGGGGGCTGCAGGCTTTCCTGCTGCCTTCTGCCTCAAAACCACCCTTTTCCACATGGCGTCACGCCAGGCACAAAAATGGCCATATGTCTGGAGATTGGTCCCACGCCCAAAGAGCCAGCAGGGAAAACTATGCCTTGTTCTAAAGCTCTTTGGGAACCTCTTGCGTAGCCCCACACACCTGGGGGCTGCAGGCTTTCCTGCTGCCTTCAGCCTCAAAACCACCCTTTCCCACTTGGCGCCGCGCCAGGACCAAAAATGGCCATATGTCTGGAGACTGGTCCCACGCCCAAAGAGCCAGCAGGGAAAACTATGCCTTGTTCTAAAGCTCTTTGGGAACCTCTTGCGTAGCCCCACACACCTGGGGGCTGCAGGCTTTCCTGCTGCCTTCAGCCTCAAAACCACCCTTTCCCACATGGCGCCAAGCCAGGCAGAAAAATGGCCATATGTCTGGAGACTGGTCCCTTTCCCAAAGAGCCAGCAGGGAAAACTATGCCTTGTTCTAAAGCTCTTTGGGAACCGCTTGCGTAGCCCCACACACCTGGGGGCTGCAGGCTTTCCTGCTCTCTTCAGCCTCAAAAGAACGCTTTCCCACTTGGCGCCGCGCTAGGCCCAAAAATGGCCATATGTCTGGAGATTGGTCCCACGCCCAAAGAGCCAGCAGGGAAAACTATGCCTTGTTCTAAAGCTCTTTGGGAACCGCTTGCGTAGCCCCACACACCTGGGGGCTGCAGGCTTTCCTGCTGCCTTCAGCCTCAAAACCACCCTTTCCAACTTGGCGCCGCGCCAGGCACAAAAATGGCCGTATGTCTGGAGACTGGTCCCACGCCCAAAGAGCCAGCAGTGAAAACTATGCCTTGTACTAAAGAACTTTGGGAACCGCTTCCGTAGCCCCACACACCTGGGGGCTGTAGGCTTTCCTGCTCTCTTCAGCCTCAAAAGAACCCTTTCCCACTCTGCGCCGCGCCAGGCCCAAAAATGGCTGTATGTCTGGAGACTGGTCCCACGCCCAAAGAGCCAGCAGGGAAAACTATGCCTTGTTCTAAAGCTCTTTGGGAACCGCTTGCGTAGCCCCACACACCTGGGGGCTGCAGGCTTTCCTGCTGCCTTCAGCCTCAAAACCACCCTTTTCCACATGGCGTCACGCCAGGCAAAAAAATGGCCATATGTCTGGAGGTTGGTACACGCCCAAAGAGCCAGCAGGGAAAACTATGCCTTGTCCTAAAGCTCTTTGGGAACCGCTTGCGTAGCCCCACAGACCTGGGGGCTGCAGGCTTTCCTGCTCTCTTCAGCCTCAGAAGAACCCTTTCACACTTGGCGCCGCGCCAGGCACAAAAATGGACATATGTCTGGAGATTGGTTCCACGCCCAAAGAGCCAGCAGGGAAAACTATGCCTTGTTCTAAAGCTCTTTGGGAACCGCTTGCGTAGCCCCACACACCTGGGGGCTGCAGGCTTTCCTGCTGCCTTCAGCCTCAAAACCACCCTTTCCCACTTGGCGCCGCGCCAGGCCCAAAAATGGCCATATGGCTGGAGACTGGTGCCACGCCCAAAGAGCCAGCAGGGAAAACTATGCCTTGTTCTAAAGCTCTTTGGGAACGGCTTGTGTAGCCCCACAGACCTGGGGGCTGCAGGCTTTCCTGCTGCCTTCAGCCTCAAAACCACCCTTTCCCACATGTCGCTACGCCAGGCACAAAAATGGCCATATGTCTGGAGATTGGTCCCACGCCCAAAGAGCCAGCAGGGAAAACTATGCCTTGTTCTAAAGCTCTTTGGGAACCGCTTGCGTAGCCCCACACAAACTGGGGGCTGCAGGCTTTCCTGCTCTCTTCAGCCTCAGAAGAACCCTTTCGCACTTGGCGCCGCGCCAGGCCCAAAAATGGCCATATGTCTAGAGACTGGTCCCACGCCCAAAGAGCCATCAGGGAAAACTATGCCTTGTTCTAAAGCTCTTTGGGAACCTCTTGCGTAGCCCCACACACCTGGGGGCTGCAGGCTTTCCTGCTGCCTTCAGCCTCAAAACCACCCTTTCCCACTTGGCGCCGCGCCAGGACCAAAAATGGCCATATGTCTGGAGATGGGTCCCACGCCCAAAGAGCCAGCAGGGAAAACTATGCCTTGTTCTAAACCTCTTTGGGAACCGCTTGCGTAGCCCCACACACCTGGGGGCTGCAGGCTTTCCTGCTCTCTTCAGCCTCAGAAGAACCCTTTTGCAATTGGTGGAGCGTGGCAGGCACAAAAATGGACATATGTCTGGAGATTGGTTCCACGCCAAAAGAGCCAGCAGGGAAAACTCTGCCTTGTTCTAAAGCTCTTTGGGAACCTCTTGCGTAGCCCCACACACCTGGGGGCTGCAGGCTTTCCTGCTCTCTTCAGCCTCAAAAGCACGCTTTACCACTTGGCGCCGTGCCAGGCCCAAAAATGGCCATATGTCTGGAGATTGGTCCCACGCCCAAAGAGCCAGCAGGGAAAACTATGCCTTGTTCTAAAGCTCTTTGGGAACCGCTTGCGTAGCCCCACACACCTGGGGGCTGCAGGCTTTCCTGCTGCCTTCAGCCTCAAAACCACCCTTTCCCACTTGGCGCCACGCCAGGCACAAAAATGGCCATATGGCTGGAGACTGGTGCCACGCCCAAAGAGCCAGCAGGGAAAACTATGCCTTGTTCTAAAGCTGTTTGGGAAGGGCTTGCGTAGCCCCACACACCTGGGGGCTGCAGGCTTTCCTGCTGCCTTCAGCCTTAAAACCACCCTTTCTCACTTGGCGCCGGGCCAGGGCCAAAAATGGCCATATGTCTAGAGACTGGTCCCACGTCCAAAGAGCCATCAGGGAAAACTATGCCTTGTTCTAAAGCTCTTTGGGAACCTCTTGCGTAGCCCCACACACCTGGGGGGCTGCAGGCTTTCCTGCTGCCTTCAGCCTCAAAACCACCCTTTCCCACTTGGCGCCGACCCAGGCCCAAAATTGGCCATATGTCTGGAGGTTGGTCCCACGCCCAAAGAGCCAGCAGGGAAAACTATGCCTTGTTCTAAAGCTCTTTGGGAACCGCTTGCGTAGCCCCACACACCTGGGGGCTGCAGGCTTTCCTGCTGCCTTCAGCCTCAAAACCACCCTTCCCCACATGGCGCCAAGCCAGGCAAAAAAATGGCCATATGTCTGGAGGTTGGTCCCACGCCCAAAGAGCCAGCAGGGAAAACTATGCCTTGTTCTAAAGCTCTTTGGGAACCGCTTGCGTAGCCCCACACACCTGGGGGCTGCAGGCTTTCCTGCTGCCTTCAGCCTCAAAACCACCCTTCCCCACATGGCGCCAAGCCAGGCAGAAAAATGGCCATATGTCTGGAGACTGGTCCCTTTCCCAAAGAGCCAGCAGGGAAAACTATGCCTTGTTCTAAAGCTCTTTGGGAACGGCTTGCGTAGCCCCACACACCTGGGGGCTGCAGGCTTTCCTGCTCTCTTCAGCCTCAGAAGAACCCTTTCGCACTTGGCGCCGCGCCAGGCACAAAAATGGCCATATGTCTGGGGATTTGTTCCACGCCCAAAGAGCCAGCAGGGAAAATTATGCCTTGTTCTAAAGCTCTTTGGGAACCGCTTGCGTAGCCCCACACACCTGGGGGCTGCAGGCTTTCCTGCTGCCTTCAGCCTCAAAACGACCCTTTTCCACATGGCGTCACGCCAGGCACAAAAATGGCCATATGTCTGGAGATTGGTCCCACGCCCAAAGAGCCAGCAGGGAAAACTATGCCTTGTTCTAAAGCTCTTTGGGAACCTCTTGCGTAGCCCCACACACCTGGGGGCTGCAGGCTTTCCTGCTGCCTTCAGCCTCAAAACCACCCTTTCCCACTTGGCGCCGCGCCAGGACCAAAAATGGCCATATGTCTGGAGACTGGTCCCACGCCCAAAGAGCCAGCAGGGAAAACTATGCCTTGTTCTAAAGCTCTTTGGGAACCTCTTGCGTAGCCCCACACACCTGGGGGCTGCAGGCTTTCCTGCTGCCTTCAGCCTCAAAACCACCCTTCCCCACATGGCGCCAAGCCAGGCAGAAAAATGGCCATATGTCTGGAGACTGGTCCCTTTCCCAAAGAGCCAGCAGGGAAAACTATGCCTTGTTCTAAAGCTCTTTGGGAACGGCTTGCGTAGCCCCACACACCTGGGGGCTGCAGGCTTTCCTGCTGCCTTCAGCCTTAAAACCACCCTTTCCCACATGGCGCCGCACCAGGCACAAAAATGGCTATATGGCTGGAGACTGGTGCCACGCCCAAAGAGCCAGCAGTGAAAACTATGCCTTGTTCTAAAGCTCTTTGGGAACCGCTTGCGTAGCCCCACACACCTGGGGGCTGCAGGCTTTCCTGCTCTCTTCAGCCTCAAAAGAACGCTTTCCCACTTGGCGCCGCGCTAGGCCCAAAAATGGCCATATGTCTGGAGATTGGTCCCACGCCCAAAGAGCCAGCAGGGAAAACTATGCCTTGTTCTAAAGCTCTTTGGGAACCGCTTGCGTAGCCCCACACACCTGGGGGCTGCAGGCTTTCCTGCTGCCTTCAGCCTCAAAACCACCCTTTCCAACTTGGCGCCGCGCCAGGCACAAAAATGGCCGTATGTCTGGAGACTGGTCCCACGCCCAAAGAGCCAGCAGTGAAAACTATGCCTTGTACTAAAGAACTTTGGGAACCGCTTCCGTAGCCCCACACACCTGGGGGCTGTAGGCTTTCCTGCTCTCTTCAGCCTCAAAAGAACCCTTTCCCACTCTGCGCCGCGCCAGGCCCAAAAATGGCTGTATGTCTGGAGACTGGTCCCACGCCCAAAGAGCCAGCAGGGAAAACTATGCCTTGTTCTAAAGCTCTTTGGGAACCGCTTGCGTAGCCCCACACACCTGGGGGCTGCAGGCTTTCCTGCTGCCTTCAGCCTCAAAACCACCCTTTTCCACATGGCGTCACGCCAGGCAAAAAAATGGCCATATGTCTGGAGGTTGGTACACGCCCAAAGAGCCAGCAGGGAAAACTATGCCTTGTCCTAAAGCTCTTTGGGAACCGCTTGCGTAGCCCCACAGACCTGGGGGCTGCAGGCTTTCCTGCTCTCTTCAGCCTCAGAAGAACCCTTTCACACTTGGCGCCGCGCCAGGCACAAAAATGGACATATGTCTGGAGATTGGTTCCACGCCCAAAGAGCCAGCAGGGAAAACTATGCCTTGTTCTAAAGCTCTTTGGGAACCGCTTGCGTAGCCCCACACACCTGGGGGCTGCAGGCTTTCCTGCTGCCTTCAGCCTGAAAACCACCCTTTCCCACTTGGCGCCGCGCCAGGCCCAAAAATGGCCATATGGCTGGAGACTGGTGCCACGCCCAAAGAGCCAGCAGGGAAAACTATGCCTTGTTCTAAAGCTCTTTGGGAACGGCTTGTGTAGCCCCACAGACCTGGGGGCTGCAGGCTTTCCTGCTGCCTTCAGCCTCAAAACCACCCTTTCCCACATGTCGCTACGCCAGGCACAAAAATGGCCATATGTCTGGAGATTGGTCCCACGCCCAAAGAGCCAGCAGGGAAAACTATGCCTTGTTCTAAAGCTCTTTGGGAACCGCTTGCGTAGCCCCACACAAACTGGGGGCTGCAGGCTTTCCTGCTCTCTTCAGCCTCAGAAGAACCCTTTCGCACTTGGCGCCGCGCCAGGCCCAAAAATGGCCATATGTCTGGAGATTGGTCCCACGCCCAAAGAGCCAGCAGGGAAAACTATGCCTTGTTCTAAAGCTCTTTGGGAACCGCTTGCGTAGCCCCACACACCTGGGGGCTGCAGGCTTTCCTGCTGCCTTCAGCCTCAAAACCACCCTTTTCCACATGGCGTCACGCCAGGCACAAAAATGGCCATATGTCTGGAGATTGGTCCCACGCCCAAAGAGCCAGCAGGGAAAACTATGCCTTGTTCTAAAGCTCTTTGGGAACCGCTTGCGTAGCCCCACACACCTGGGGGCTGCAGGCTTTCCTGCTGCCTTCAGCCTCAAAACCTCCCTTTCTCACTTGGCGCCGCGCCAGGCCCAAAAATGGCCATATGTCTAGAGACTGGTCCCACGCCCAAAGAGCCATCAGGGAAAACTATGCCTTGTTCTAAAGCTCTTTGGGAACCTCTTGCGTAGCCCCACACACCTGGGGGCTGCAGGCTTTCCTGCTGCCTTCAGCCTCAAAACCACCCTTTCCCACTTGGCGCCGCGCCAGGACCAAAAATGGCCATATGTCTGGAGATGGGTCCCACGCCCAAAGAGCCAGCAGGGAAAACTATGCCTTGTTCTAAACCTCTTTGGGAACCGCTTGCGTAGCCCCACACACCTGGGGGCTGCAGGCTTTCCTGCTCTCTTCAGCCTCAGAAGAACCCTTTTGCAATTGGTGGAGCGTGGCAGGCACAAAAATGGACATATGTCTGGAGATTGGTTCCACGCCAAAAGAGCCAGCAGGGAAAACTCTGCCTTGTTCTAAAGCTCTTTGGGAACCTCTTGCGTAGCCCCACACACCTGGGGGCTG
This sequence comes from Chroicocephalus ridibundus, assembly GCF_963924245.1. Taxonomy (NCBI): domain Eukaryota; kingdom Metazoa; phylum Chordata; class Aves; order Charadriiformes; family Laridae; genus Chroicocephalus; species Chroicocephalus ridibundus. The sequence goes on from NW_026961433.1 coordinate 2,165,029, forward strand.
CAGGCTTTCCTGCTCTCTTCAGCCTCAAAAGCACGCTTTACCACTTGGCGCCGTGCCAGGCCCAAAAATGGCCATATGTCTGGAGATTGGTCCCACGCCCAAAGAGCCAGCAGGGAAAACTATGCCTTGTTCTAAAGCTCTTTGGGAACCGCTTGCGTAGCCCCACACACCTGGGGGCTGCAGGCTTTCCTGCTGCCTTCAGCCTCAAAACCACCCTTTCCCACTTGGCGCCACGCCAGGCACAAAAATGGCCATATGGCTGGAGACTGGTGCCACGCCCAAAGAGCCAGCAGGGAAAACTATGCCTTGTTCTAAAGCTGTTTGGGAAGGGCTTGCGTAGCCCCACACACCTGGGGGCTGCAGGCTTTCCTGCTGCCTTCAGCCTTAAAACCACCCTTTCTCACTTGGCGCCGGGCCAGGGCCAAAAATGGCCATATGTCTAGAGACTGGTCCCACGTCCAAAGAGCCATCAGGGAAAACTATGCCTTGTTCTAAAGCTCTTTGGGAACCTCTTGCGTAGCCCCACACACCTGGGGGGCTGCAGGCTTTCCTGCTGCCTTCAGCCTCAAAACCACCCTTTCCCACTTGGCGCCGACCCAGGCCCAAAATTGGCCATATGTCTGGAGGTTGGTCCCACGCCCAAAGAGCCAGCAGGGAAAACTATGCCTTGTTCTAAAGCTCTTTGGGAACCGCTTGCGTAGCCCCACACACCTGGGGGCTGCAGGCTTTCCTGCTGCCTTCAGCCTCAAAACCACCCTTCCCCACATGGCGCCAAGCCAGGCAAAAAAATGGCCATATGTCTGGAGGTTGGTCCCACGCCCAAAGAGCCAGCAGGGAAAACTATGCCTTGTTCTAAAGCTCTTTGGGAACCGCTTGCGTAGCCCCACACACCTGGGGGCTGCAGGCTTTCCTGCTGCCTTCAGCCTCAAAACCACCCTTTCCAACTTGGCGCCGCGCCAGGCACAAAAATGGCCGTATGTCTGGAGACTGGTCCCACGCCCAAAGAGCCAGCAGTGAAAACTATGCCTTGTACTAAAGAACTTTGGGAACCGCTTCCGTAGCCCCACACACCTGGGGGCTGTAGGCTTTCCTGCTCTCTTCAGCCTCAAAAGAACCCTTTCCCACTCTGCGCCGCGCCAGGCCCAAAAATGGCTGTATGTCTGGAGACTGGTCCCACGCCCAAAGAGCCAGCAGGGAAAACTATGCCTTGTTCTAAAGCTCTTTGGGAACCGCTTGCGTAGCCCCACACACCTGGGGGCTGCAGGCTTTCCTGCTGCCTTCAGCCTCAAAACCACCCTTTTCCACATGGCGTCACGCCAGGCAAAAAAATGGCCATATGTCTGGAGGTTGGTACACGCCCAAAGAGCCAGCAGGGAAAACTATGCCTTGTCCTAAAGCTCTTTGGGAACCGCTTGCGTAGCCCCACAGACCTGGGGGCTGCAGGCTTTCCTGCTCTCTTCAGCCTCAGAAGAACCCTTTCACACTTGGCGCCGCGCCAGGCACAAAAATGGACATATGTCTGGAGATTGGTTCCACGCCCAAAGAGCCAGCAGGGAAAACTATGCCTTGTTCTAAAGCTCTTTGGGAACCGCTTGCGTAGCCCCACACACCTGGGGGCTGCAGGCTTTCCTGCTGCCTTCAGCCTGAAAACCACCCTTTCCCACTTGGCGCCGCGCCAGGCCCAAAAATGGCCATATGGCTGGAGACTGGTGCCACGCCCAAAGAGCCAGCAGGGAAAACTATGCCTTGTTCTAAAGCTCTTTGGGAACGGCTTGTGTAGCCCCACAGACCTGGGGGCTGCAGGCTTTCCTGCTGCCTTCAGCCTCAAAACCACCCTTTCCCACATGTCGCTACGCCAGGCACAAAAATGGCCATATGTCTGGAGATTGGTCCCACGCCCAAAGAGCCAGCAGGGAAAACTATGCCTTGTTCTAAAGCTCTTTGGGAACCGCTTGCGTAGCCCCACACAAACTGGGGGCTGCAGGCTTTCCTGCTCTCTTCAGCCTCAGAAGAACCCTTTCGCACTTGGCGCCGCGCCAGGCCCAAAAATGGCCATATGTCTGGAGATTGGTCCCACGCCCAAAGAGCCAGCAGGGAAAACTATGCCTTGTTCTAAAGCTCTTTGGGAACCGCTTGCGTAGCCCCACACACCTGGGGGCTGCAGGCTTTCCTGCTGCCTTCAGCCTCAAAACCACCCTTTTCCACATGGCGTCACGCCAGGCACAAAAATGGCCATATGTCTGGAGATTGGTCCCACGCCCAAAGAGCCAGCAGGGAAAACTATGCCTTGTTCTAAAGCTCTTTGGGAACCGCTTGCGTAGCCCCACACACCTGGGGGCTGCAGGCTTTCCTGCTGCCTTCAGCCTCAAAACCTCCCTTTCTCACTTGGCGCCGCGCCAGGCCCAAAAATGGCCATATGTCTAGAGACTGGTCCCACGCCCAAAGAGCCATCAGGGAAAACTATGCCTTGTTCTAAAGCTCTTTGGGAACCTCTTGCGTAGCCCCACACACCTGGGGGCTGCAGGCTTTCCTGCTGCCTTCAGCCTCAAAACCACCCTTTCCCACTTGGCGCCGCGCCAGGACCAAAAATGGCCATATGTCTGGAGATGGGTCCCACGCCCAAAGAGCCAGCAGGGAAAACTATGCCTTGTTCTAAACCTCTTTGGGAACCGCTTGCGTAGCCCCACACACCTGGGGGCTGCAGGCTTTCCTGCTCTCTTCAGCCTCAGAAGAACCCTTTTGCAATTGGTGGAGCGTGGCAGGCACAAAAATGGACATATGTCTGGAGATTGGTTCCACGCCAAAAGAGCCAGCAGGGAAAACTCTGCCTTGTTCTAAAGCTCTTTGGGAACCTCTTGCGTAGCCCCACACACCTGGGGGCTGCAGGCTTTCCTGCTCTCTTCAGCCTCAAAAGCACGCTTTACCACTTGGCGCCGTGCCAGGCCCAAAAATGGCCATATGTCTGGAGATTGGTCCCACGCCCAAAGAGCCAGCAGGGAAAACTATGCCTTGTTCTAAAGCTCTTTGGGAACCGCTTGCGTAGCCCCACACACCTGGGGGCTGCAGGCTTTCCTGCTGCCTTCAGCCTCAAAACCACCCTTTCCCACTTGGCGCCACGCCAGGCACAAAAATGGCCATATGGCTGGAGACTGGTGCCACGCCCAAAGAGCCAGCAGGGAAAACTATGCCTTGTTCTAAAGCTGTTTGGGAAGGGCTTGCGTAGCCCCACACACCTGGGGGCTGCAGGCTTTCCTGCTGCCTTCAGCCTTAAAACCACCCTTTCTCACTTGGCGCCGGGCCAGGGCCAAAAATGGCCATATGTCTAGAGACTGGTCCCACGTCCAAAGAGCCATCAGGGAAAACTATGCCTTGTTCTAAAGCTCTTTGGGAACCTCTTGCGTAGCCCCACACACCTGGGGGGCTGCAGGCTTTCCTGCTGCCTTCAGCCTCAAAACCACCCTTTCCCACTTGGCGCCGACCCAGGCCCAAAATTGGCCATATGTCTGGAGGTTGGTCCCACGCCCAAAGAGCCAGCAGGGAAAACTATGCCTTGTTCTAAAGCTCTTTGGGAACCGCTTGCGTAGCCCCACACACCTGGGGGCTGCAGGCTTTCCTGCTGCCTTCAGCCTCAAAACCACCCTTCCCCACATGGCGCCAAGCCAGGCAAAAAAATGGCCATATGTCTGGAGGTTGGTCCCACGCCCAAAGAGCCAGCAGGGAAAACTATGCCTTGTTCTAAAGCTCTTTGGGAACCGCTTGCGTAGCCCCACACACCTGGGGGCTGCAGGCTTTCCTGCTGCCTTCAGCCTCAAAACCACCCTTCCCCACATGGCGCCAAGCCAGGCAGAAAAATGGCCATATGTCTGGAGACTGGTCCCTTTCCCAAAGAGCCAGCAGGGAAAACTATGCCTTGTTCTAAAGCTCTTTGGGAACGGCTTGCGTAGCCCCACACACCTGGGGGCTGCAGGCTTTCCTGCTCTCTTCAGCCTCAGAAGAACCCTTTCGCACTTGGCGCCGCGCCAGGCACAAAAATGGCCATATGTCTGGGGATTTGTTCCACGCCCAAAGAGCCAGCAGGGAAAATTATGCCTTGTTCTAAAGCTCTTTGGGAACCGCTTGCGTAGCCCCACACACCTGGGGGCTGCAGGCTTTCCTGCTGCCTTCAGCCTCAAAACGACCCTTTTCCACATGGCGTCACGCCAGGCACAAAAATGGCCATATGTCTGGAGATTGGTCCCACGCCCAAAGAGCCAGCAGGGAAAACTATGCCTTGTTCTAAAGCTCTTTGGGAACCTCTTGCGTAGCCCCACACACCTGGGGGCTGCAGGCTTTCCTGCTGCCTTCAGCCTCAAAACCACCCTTTCCCACTTGGCGCCGCGCCAGGACCAAAAATGGCCATATGTCTGGAGACTGGTCCCACGCCCAAAGAGCCAGCAGGGAAAACTATGCCTTGTTCTAAAGCTCTTTGGGAACCTCTTGCGTAGCCCCACACACCTGGGGGCTGCAGGCTTTCCTGCTGCCTTCAGCCTCAAAACCACCCTTCCCCACATGGCGCCAAGCCAGGCAGAAAAATGGCCATATGTCTGGAGACTGGTCCCTTTCCCAAAGAGCCAGCAGGGAAAACTATGCCTTGTTCTAAAGCTCTTTGGGAACGGCTTGCGTAGCCCCACACACCTGGGGGCTGCAGGCTTTCCTGCTGCCTTCAGCCTTAAAACCACCCTTTCCCACATGGCGCCGCACCAGGCACAAAAATGGCTATATGGCTGGAGACTGGTGCCACGCCCAAAGAGCCAGCAGTGAAAACTATGCCTTGTTCTAAAGCTCTTTGGGAACCGCTTGCGTAGCCCCACACACCTGGGGGCTGCAGGCTTTCCTGCTCTCTTCAGCCTCAAAAGAACGCTTTCCCACTTGGCGCCGCGCTAGGCCCAAAAATGGCCATATGTCTGGAGATTGGTCCCACGCCCAAAGAGCCAGCAGGGAAAACTATGCCTTGTTCTAAAGCTCTTTGGGAACCGCTTGCGTAGCCCCACACACCTGGGGGCTGCAGGCTTTCCTGCTGCCTTCAGCCTCAAAACCACCCTTTCCAACTTGGCGCCGCGCCAGGCACAAAAATGGCCGTATGTCTGGAGACTGGTCCCACGCCCAAAGAGCCAGCAGTGAAAACTATGCCTTGTACTAAAGAACTTTGGGAACCGCTTCCGTAGCCCCACACACCTGGGGGCTGTAGGCTTTCCTGCTCTCTTCAGCCTCAAAAGAACCCTTTCCCACTCTGCGCCGCGCCAGGCCCAAAAATGGCTGTATGTCTGGAGACTGGTCCCACGCCCAAAGAGCCAGCAGGGAAAACTATGCCTTGTTCTAAAGCTCTTTGGGAACCGCTTGCGTAGCCCCACACACCTGGGGGCTGCAGGCTTTCCTGCTGCCTTCAGCCTCAAAACCACCCTTTTCCACATGGCGTCACGCCAGGCAAAAAAATGGCCATATGTCTGGAGGTTGGTACACGCCCAAAGAGCCAGCAGGGAAAACTATGCCTTGTCCTAAAGCTCTTTGGGAACCGCTTGCGTAGCCCCACAGACCTGGGGGCTGCAGGCTTTCCTGCTCTCTTCAGCCTCAGAAGAACCCTTTCACACTTGGCGCCGCGCCAGGCACAAAAATGGACATATGTCTGGAGATTGGTTCCACGCCCAAAGAGCCAGCAGGGAAAACTATGCCTTGTTCTAAAGCTCTTTGGGAACCGCTTGCGTAGCCCCACACACCTGGGGGCTGCAGGCTTTCCTGCTGCCTTCAGCCTCAAAACCACCCTTTCCCACTTGGCGCCGCGCCAGGCCCAAAAATGGCCATATGGCTGGAGACTGGTGCCACGCCCAAAGAGCCAGCAGGGAAAACTATGCCTTGTTCTAAAGCTCTTTGGGAACGGCTTGTGTAGCCCCACAGACCTGGGGGCTGCAGGCTTTCCTGCTGCCTTCAGCCTCAAAACCACCCTTTCCCACATGTCGCTACGCCAGGCACAAAAATGGCCATATGTCTGGAGATTGGTCCCACGCCCAAAGAGCCAGCAGGGAAAACTATGCCTTGTTCTAAAGCTCTTTGGGAACCGCTTGCGTAGCCCCACACAAACTGGGGGCTGCAGGCTTTCCTGCTCTCTTCAGCCTCAGAAGAACCCTTTCGCACTTGGCGCCGCGCCAGGCACAAAAATGGCCATATGTCTGGAGATTGGTCCCACGCCCAAAGAGCCAGCAGGGAAAACTATGCCTTGTTCTAAAGCTCTTTGGGAACCGCTTGCGTAGCCCCACACACCTGGGGGCTGCAGGCTTTCCTGCTGCCTTCAGCCTCAAAACCACCCTTTTCCACATGGCGTCACGCCAGGCACAAAAATGGCCATATGTCTGGAGATTGGTCCCACGCCCAAAGAGCCAGCAGGGAAAACTATGCCTTGTTCTAAAGCTCTTTGGGAACCGCTTGCGTAGCCCCACACACCTGGGGGCTGCAGGCTTTCCTGCTGCCTTCAGCCTCAAAACCTCCCTTTCTCACTTGGCGCCGCGCCAGGCCCAAAAATGGCCATATGTCTAGAGACTGGTCCCACGCCCAAAGAGCCATCAGGGAAAACTATGCCTTGTTCTAAAGCTCTTTGGGAACCTCTTGCGTAGCCCCACACACCTGGGGGCTGCAGGCTTTCCTGCTGCCTTCAGCCTCAAAACCACCCTTTCCCACTTGGCGCCGCGCCAGGACCAAAAATGGCCATATGTCTGGAGACTGGTCCCACGCCCAAAGAGCCAGCAGGGAAAACTATGCCTTGTTCTAAACCTCTTTGGGAACCGCTTGCGTAGCCCCACACACCTGGGGGCTGCAGGCTTTCCTGCTCTCTTCAGCCTCAGAAGAACCCTTTTGCAATTGGTGGAGCGTGGCAGGCACAAAAATGGACATATGTCTGGAGATTGGTTCCACGCCAAAAGAGCCAGCAGGGAAAACTCTGCCTTGTTCTAAAGCTCTTTGGGAACCTCTTGCGTAGCCCCACACACCTGGGGGCTGCAGGCTTTCCTGCTCTCTTCAGCCTCAAAAGCACGCTTTACCACTTGGCGCCGTGCCAGGCCCAAAAATGGCCATATGTCTGGAGATTGGTCCCACGCCCAAAGAGCCAGCAGGGAAAACTATGCCTTGTTCTAAAGCTCTTTGGGAACCGCTTGCGTAGCCCCACACACCTGGGGGCTGCAGGCTTTCCTGCTGCCTTCAGCCTCAAAAGCACCCTTTCCCACTTGGCGCCGAGCCAGGCACAAAAATGGCCATATGGCTGGAGACTGGTGCCACGCCCAAAGAGCCAGCAGGGAAAACTATGCCTTGTTCTAAAGCTGTTTGGGAAGGGCTTGCGTAGCCCCACACACCTGGGGGCTGCAGGCTTTCCTGCTGCCTTCAGCCTTAAAACCACCCTTTCTCACTTGGCGCCGGGCCAGGGCCAAAAATGGCCATATGTCTAGAGACTGGTCCCACGTCCAAAGAGCCATCAGGGAAAACTATGCCTTGTTCTAAAGCTCTTTGGGAACCTCTTGCGTAGCCCCACACACCTGGGGGGCTGCAGGCTTTCCTGCTGCCTTCAGCCTCAAAACCACCCTTTCCCACTTGGCGCCGACCCAGGCCCAAAATTGGCCATATGTCTGGAGGTTGGTCCCACGCCCAAAGAGCCAGCAGGGAAAACTATGCCTTGTTCTAAAGCTCTTTGGGAACCGCTTGCGTAGCCCCACACACCTGGGGGCTGCAGGCTTTCCTGCTGCCTTCAGCCTCAAAACCACCCTTCCCCACATGGCGCCAAGCCAGGCAAAAAAATGGCCATATGTCTGGAGGTTGGTCCCACGCCCAAAGAGCCAGCAGGGAAAACTATGCCTTGTTCTAAAGCTCTTTGGGAACCGCTTGCGTAGCCCCACACACCTGGGGGCTGCTGGCTTTCCTGCTGCCTTCAGCCTCAAAACCACCCTTTCCCACTTGGCGCCGCGCCAGGACCAAAAATGGCCATATGTCTGGAGATGGGTCCCACGCCCAAAGAGCCAGCAGGGAAAACTATGCCTTGTTCTAAACCTCTTTGGGAACCGCTTGCGTAGCCCCACACACCTGGGGGCTGCAGGCTTTCCTGCTCTCTTCAGCCTCAGAAGAACCCTTTTGCAATTGGCGGCGCGAGGCAGGCACAAAAATGGACATATGTCTGGAGATTGGTTCCACGCCAAAAGAGCCAGCAGGGAAAACTATGCCTTGTTCTAAAGCTCTTTGGGAACCGCTTGCGTAGCCCCACACACCTGGGGGCTGCAGGCTTTCCTGCTCTCTTCAGCCTCAAAAGCACGCTTTACCACTTGGCGCCGTGCCAGGCCCAAAAATGGCCATATGGCTGGAGATTGGTCCCACGCCCAAAGAGCCAGCAGGGAAAACTATGCCTTGTTCTAAAGCTCTTTGGGAACCGCTTGCGTAGCCCCACACACCTGGGGGCTGCAGGCTTTCCTGCTGCCTTCAGCCTTAAAACCACCCTTTCTCACTTGGCGCCGGGCCAGGGCCAAAAATGGCCATATGTCTAGAGACTGGTCCCACGCCCAAAGAGCCATCAGGGAAAACTATGCCTTGTTCTAAAGCTCTTTGGGAACCTCTTGCGTAGCCCCACACACCTGGGGGCTGCAGGCTTTCCTGCTCTCTTCAGCCTCAGAAGAACCCTTTCGCACTTGGCGCCGCGCCAAGCCCAAAAATGGCCATATGTCTGGAGACTGGTCCCACGCCCAAAGAGCCAGCAGGGAAAACTATGCCTTGTTCTAAAGCTCTTTGGGAACCGCTTGCGTAGCCCCACACACCTGGGGGCTGCAGGCTTTCCTGCTGCCTTCAGCCTCAAAACCACCCTTTCCCACTTGGCCCCGCGCCATGCCCAAAAATGGCCATATGTCTGGGGACTGGTCCCACGCCCAAAGAGCCAGCAGGGAAAAATAAGCCTTGTTCTAAAGCTCTTTGGGAACCGCTTGCGTAGCCCCACACACCTGGGGGCTGCAGGCTTTCCTGCTCTCTTCAGCCTCAAAAGCACGCTTTCCCACTTGGCGACGCGCTATGCCCAAAAATGGCCATATGTCTGGAGATTGGTCCCACGCCAAAAGAGCCAGCAGGGAAAACTATGCCTTGTTCTAAAGCTCTTTGGGAACCGCTTGCGTAGCCCCACAGACCTGGGGGCTGCAGGCTTTCCTGCTGCCTTCAGCCTCAAAAGCACCATTTTCCAAATGGCGTCACGCCAGGCAAAAAAATAGCCATATGTCTGGAGGTTGGTCCCACGCCCAAAGAGCCAGCAGGGAAAACTATGCCTTGTTCTAAAGCTCTTTGGGAACCGCTTGCGTAGCCCCACACACCTGGGGGCTGCAGGCTTTCCAGCTCTCTTCAGCCTCAAAAGCACGCTTTCCCACATGGCGCCGCGCTAGGCCCAAAACTGGCCATATGTCTGGAGATTGGTCCCACGCCCAAAGAGCCAGCAGGGAAAACTATGCCTTGTTCTAAAGCTCTTTGGGAACCGCTTGCGTAGCCCCACACACCTGGGGGCTGCAGGCTTTCCTGCTGCCTTCAGCCTCAAAAGAACCCTTTCCCATTGGCGCTGGGCCAGGCCCAAAAATGGCCGTATGTCTGGAGACTGGTCCCACGCCCAAAGAGCCAGCAGGGAAAACTATGCCTTGTTCTAAAGCTCTTTGGGAACCTCTTGCGTAGCCCCACACACCTGGGGGCTGCAGGCTTTCCTGGTACCTTCAGCCTCAAAACCACCCTTTCCCACTTGGCGTCGCGCCAGGCCCAAAAATGGCCATATGTCTGGAGACTGGTCCCACGCCCAAAGAGCCAGCAGGGAAAACTAAGCCTTGTTCTAAAGCTCTTTGGGAACCGCTTGCGTAGCCCCACACACGTGGGGGCTGCAGGCTTTCCTGCTGCCTTCAGCCTCAAAACCACCCTTTTCCACATGGCGTCACGCCAGGCAAAAAAATGGCCATATGTCTGGAGGTTGGTCCCATGCCCAAAGAGCCAGCAGGGAAAACTATGCCTTGTTCTAAAGCTCTTTGGGAACCGCTTGCGTAGCCCCACACACCTGGGGGCTGCAGGCTTTCCTGCTGCCTTCAGCCTCAAAACCACCCTTTCCCACTTGGCGCCGAGCCAGGCCCAAAAATGGCCATATGGCTGGAGACTGGTGCCACGTCCAAAGAGCCAGCAGGGAAAACTATGCCTTGTTCTAAAGCTGTTTGGGAAGGGCTTGCGTAGCCCCACAGACCTGGGGGCTGCAGGCTTTCCAGCTGCCTTCAGCCTCAAAAGCACCCTTTCTCACTTGGCGCCGGGCCAGGGCCAAAAATGGCCATATGTCTAGAGACTGGTCCCACGCCCAAAGAGCCAGCAGGGAAAACTATGCCTTGTTCTAAAGCTCTTTGGGAACCTCTTGCGTAGCCCCACACACCTGGGGGCTGCAGGCTTTCCTGCTGCCTTCAGCCTCAAAACCACCCTTTCCCACTTGGCGCCGCGCCAGGCCCAAAATTGGCCATATGTCTGGAGGTTGGTCCCACGCCCAAAGAGCCAGCAGGGAAAACTATGCCTTGTTCTAAAGCTCTTTGGGAACGGCTTGCGTAGCCCCACACACCTGGGGGCTGCAGGCTTTCCTGCTGCCTTCAGCCTCAAAACCACCCTTCCCCACATGGCGCCAAGTCAGGCAAAAAAATGGCCATATGTCTGGAGGTTGGTCCCACGCCCAAAGAGCCAGCAGGGAAAACTATGCCTTGTTCTAAAGCTCTTTGGGAACGGCTTGCGTAGCCCCACACACCTGGGGGCTGCAGGCTTTCCAGCTCTCTTCAGCCTCAAAAGCACACTTTCCCACTTGGCGTCACGCCACGCACAAAAATGGCCATATGGCTGGAGACTGGTGCCACGCCCAAAGAGCCAGCAGGGAATACTATGCCTTGTTCTAAAGCTCTTTGGGAACCGCTTGCGTAGCCCCACACACCTGGGTGCTGCAGGCTTTCCTGCTCTCTTCAGCCTCAGAAGAACCCTTTCGCACTTGGCGCCGCGCCAAGCCCAAAAATGGCCATATGTCTGGAGACTGGTCCCACGCCCAAAGAGCCAGCAGGGAAAACTATGCCTTGTTCTAAAGCTCTTTGGGAACGGCTTGCGTAGCCCCACACACCTGGGGGCTGCAGGCTTTCCTGCTGCCTTCAGCCTCAAAACCACCCTTTCCCACTTGGCCCCGCGCCATGCCCAAAAATGGCCATATGTCTGGGGACTGGTCCCACGCCCAAAGAGCCAGCAGGGAAAACTAAGCCTTGTTCTAAAGCTCTTTGGGAACCGCTTGCGTAGCCCCACACACCTGGGGGCTGCAGGCTTTCCTGCTCTCTTCAGCCTCAAAAGCACGCTTTCCCACTTGGCGCCGCGCTAGGCCCAAAAATGGCCATATGTCTGGAGATTGGTCCCACGCCCAAAGAGCCAGCAGGGAAAACTATGCCTTGTTCTAAAGCTCTTTGGGAACCGCTTGCGTAGCCCCACACACCTGGGGGCTGCAGGCTTTCCTGCTGCCTTCAGCCTCAAAAGCACCCTTTTCCAAATGGCGTCACGCCAGGCAAAAAAATGGCCATATGTCTGGAGGTTGGTCCCACGCCCAAAGAGCCAGCAGGGAAAACTATGCCTTGTTCTAAAGCTCTTTGGGAACCGCTTGCGTAGCCCCACACACCTGGGGGCTGCAGGCTTTCCAGCTCTCTTCAGCCTCAAAAGCACGCTTTCCCACATGGCGCCGCGCTAGGCCCAAAACTGGCCATATGTCTGGGGATTTGTTCCACGCCCAAAGAGCCAGCAGGGAAAACTATGCCTTGTTCTAAAGCTCTTTGGGAACCGCTTGCGTAGCCCCACACACCTGGGGGCTGCAGGCTTTCCTGCTGCCTTCAGCCTCAAAAGAACCCTTTCCCACTTGGCGTTGCGTCAGGCCCAAAAATGGCCGTATGTCTGGAGACTGGTGCCACGCCCAAAGAGCCAGCAGGGAAAACTAAGCCTTGTTCTAAAGCTCTTTGGGAACGGCTTGCGTAGCCCCACACACCTGGGGGCTGCAGGCTTTCCTGCTGCCTTCAGCCTCAAAAGCACCCTTTCCCACTTGGCGCCGCGCCAGGCCCAAAAATGGCCATATGTCTAGAGACTGGTCCCACGCCCAAAGAGCCAGCAGGGAAAACTATGCCTTGTTCTAAAGCTCTTTGGGAACCGCTTGCGTAGCCCCACACACCTGGGGGCTGCAGGCTTTCCTGCTCTCTTCAGCCTCAGAAGAACCCTTTCGCACTTGGCGCCGCGCCAGGCCCAAAAATGGCCATATGTCTGGAGATTGGTTCCACGCCCAAAGAGCCAGCAGGGAAAACTATGCCTTGTTCTAAAGCTCTTTGGGAACCGCTTGCGTAGCCCCAGACACCTGGGGGCTGCAGGCTTTCCTGCTGCCTTCAGCCTCAAAACCACCCTTTCCCACTTGGCCTAGCGCCAGGCCCAAAAATGGCCATATGTCTGGAGATTGGTCCCACGCCCAAAGAGCCAGCAGGGAAAACTATGCCTTGTTCTAAAGCTCTTTGGGAACCGCTTGCGTAGCCCCACACACCTGGGGGCTGCAGGCTTTCCTGCTGCCTTCAGCCTCAAAAGAACCCTTTCCCACTTGGCGCTGGGCCAGGCCCAAAAATGGCCGTATGTCTGGAGACTGGTCCCACGCCCAAAGAGCCAGCAGGGAAAACTATGCCTTGTTCTAAAGCTCTTTGGGAACCTCTTGCGTAGCCCCACACACCTGGGGGCTGCAGGCTTTCCTGGTACCTTCAGCCTCAAAACCACCCTTTCCCACTTGGCGTCGCGCCAGGCCCAAAAATGGCCATATGTCTGGAGGCTGGTCCCACGCCCAAAGAGCCAGCAGGGAAAACTAAGCCTTGTTCTAAAGCTCTTTGGGAACCGCTTGCGTAGCCCCACACACGTGGGGGCTGCAGGCTTTCCTGCTGCCTTCAGCCTCAAAACCACCCTTTTCCACATGGCGTCACGCCAGGCAAAAAAATGGCCATATGTCTGGAGGTTGGTCCCATGCCCAAAGAGCCAGCAGGGAAAACTATGCCTTGTTCTAAAGCTCTTTGGGAACCGCTTGCGTAGCCCCACACACCTGGGGGCTGCAGGCTTTCCTGCTGCCTTCAGCCTCAAAACCACCCTTTCCCACTTGGCGCCGAGCCAGGCCCAAAAATGGCCATATGGCTGGAGACTGGTGCCACGTCCAAAGAGCCAGCAGGGAAAACTATGCCTTGTTCTAAAGCTGTTTGGGAAGGGCTTGCGTAGCCCCACAGACCTGGGGGCTGCAGGCTTTCCAGCTGCCTTCAGCCTCAAAAGCACCCTTTCTCACTTGGCGCCGGGCCAGGGCCAAAAATGGCCATATGTCTAGAGACTGGTCCCACGCCCAAAGAGCCAGCAGGGAAAACTATGCCTTGTTCTAAAGCTCTTTGGGAACCTCTTGCGTAGCCCCACACACCTGGGGGCTGCAGGCTTTCCTGCTGCCTTCAGCCTCAAAACCACCCTTTCCCACTTGGCGCCGCGCCAGGCCCAAAATTGGCCATATGTCTGGAGGTTGGTCCCACGCCCAAAGAGCCAGCAGGGAAAACTATGCCTTGTTCTAAAGCTCTTTGGGAACGGCTTGCGTAGCCCCACACACCTGGGGGCTGCAGGCTTTCCTGCTGCCTTCAGCCTCAAAACCACCCTTCCCCACATGGCGCGAAGTCAGGCAAAAAAATGGCCATATGTCTGGAGGTTGGTCCCACGCCCAAAGAGCCAGCAGGGAAAACTATGCCTTGTTCTAAAGCTCTTTGGGAACGGCTTGCGTAGCCCCACACACCTGGGGGCTGCAGGCTTTCCAGCTCTCTTCAGCCTCAAAAGCACACTTTCCCACTTGGCGTCACGCCACGCACAAAAATGGCCATATGGCTGGAGACTGGTGCCACGCCCAAAGAGCCAGCAGGGAATACTATGCCTTGTTCTAAAGCTCTTTGGGAACCGCTTGCGTAGCCCCACACACCTGGGTGCTGCAGGCTTTCCTGCTCTCTTCAGCCTCAGAAGAACCCTTTCGCACTTGGCGCCGCGCCAAGCCCAAAAATGGCCATATGTCTGGAGACTGGTCCCACGCCCAAAGAGCCAGCAGGGAAAACTATGCCTTGTTCTAAAGCTCTTTGGGAACCGCTTGCGTAGCCCCACACACCTGGGGGCTGCAGGCTTTCCTGCTGCCTTCAGCCTCAAAACCACCCTTTCCCACTTGGCCCCGCGCCATGCCCAAAAATGGCCATATGTCTGGGGACTGGTCCCACGCCCAAAGAGCCAGCAGGGAAAACTAAGCCTTGTTCTAAAGCTCTTTGGGAACCGCTTGCGTAGCCCCACACACCTGGGGGCTGCAGGCTTTCCTGCTCTCTTCAGCCTCAAAAGCACGCTTTCCCACTTGGCGCCGCGCTAGGCCCAAAAATGGCCATATGTCTGGAGATTGGTCCCACGCCCAAAGAGCCAGCAGGGAAAACTATGCCCTGTTCTAAAGCTCTTTGGGAACCGCTTGCGTAGCCCCACACACCTGGGGGCTGCAGGCTTTCCTGCTGCCTTCAGCCTCAAAAGCACCCTTTTCCAAATGGCGTCACGCCAGGCAAAAAAATGGCCATATGTCTGGAGGTTGGTCCCACGCCCAAAGAGCCAGCAGGGAAAACTATGCCTTGTTCTAAAGCTCTTTGGGAACCGCTTGCGTAGCCCCACACACCTGGGGGCTGCAGGCTTTCCAGCTCTCTTCAGCCTCAAAAGCACGCTTTCCCACATGGCGCCGCGCTAGGCCCAAAACTGGCCATATGTCTGGAGATTGGTCCCACGCCCAAAGAGCCAGCAGGGAAAACTATGCCTTGTTCTAAAGCTCTTTGGGAACCGCTTGTGTAGCCCCACACACCTGGGGGCTGCAGGCTTTCCTGCTGCCTTCAGCCTCCAAAGAACCCTTTCCCACTTGGCGTTGCGTCAGGCCCAAAAATGGCCGTATGTCTGGAGACTGGTGCCACGCCCAAAGAGCCAGCAGGGAAAACTAAGCCTTGTTCTAAAGCTCTTTGGGAACCGCTTGCGTAGCCCCACACACCTGGGGGCTGCAGGCTTTCCTGCTGCCTTCAGCCTCAAAAGCACCCTTTCCCACTTGGCGCCGCGCCAGGCCCAAAAATGGCCATATGTCTAGAGACTGGTCCCACGCCCAAAGAGCCAGCAGGGAAAACTATGCCTTGTTCTAAAGCTCTTTGGGAACCGCTTGCGTAGCCCCACACACCTGGGGGCTGCAGGCTTTCCTGCTCTCTTCAGCCTCAGAAGAACCCTTTCGCACTTGGCGCCGCGCCAGGCCCAAAAATGGCCATATGTCTGGAGATTGGTTCCACGCCCAAAGAGCCAGCAGGGAAAACTATGCCTTGTTCTAAAGCTCTTTGGGAACCGCTTGCGTAGCCCCACAGACCTGGGGGCTGCAGGCTTTCCTGCTGCCTTCAGCCTCAAAACCACCCTTTCCCACTTGGCGCCGGGCCAGGCCCAAAAATGGCCATATGTCTGGAGATTGGTCCCACGCCCAAAGAGCCAGCAGGGAAAACTATGCCTTGTTCTAAAGCTCTTTGGGAACCGCTTGCGTAGCCCCACACACCTGGGGGCTGCAGGCTTTCCTGCTGCCTTCAGCCTCAAAAGCACCCTTTCCCACTTGGCGCCGCGCCAGGCCCAAATTGGCCATATGGCTGGAGAGTGGTCCCACGCCCAAAGAGCCAGCAGGGAAAACTATGCCTTGTTCTAAAGCTCTTTGGGAACCTCTTGCGTAGCCCCACAGACCTGGGGGCTGCAGGCTTTCCTGCTGCCTTCAGCCTCAAAACCACCCTTTCCGACTTGGCGCCGCGCCAGGCAGAAAAATGGCCATATGTCTGGAGACTGGTCCCACGCCCAAAGAGCCAGCAGGGAAAACTAAGCCTTGTTCTAAAGCTCTTTGGGAACCGCTTGCGTAGCCCCACACACCTGGGGGCTGCAGGCTTTCCTGCTGCCTTCAGCCTCAAAAGCACCCTTTCCCACTTGGCCCCGCGCCAGGCCCAAAAATGGCCATATGTCTAGAGACTGGTCCCACGCACAAAGAGCCAGCAGGGAAAACTATGCCTTGTTCTAAAGCTCTTTGGGAACCGCTTGCGTAGCCCCACACACCTGGGGGCTGCAGGCTTTCCTGCTCTCTTCAGCCTCAGAAGAACCCTTTCGCACTTGGCGCCGCGCCAGGCCCAAAAATGGCCATATGTCTGGAGATTGGTCCCACGCCCAAAGAGCCAGCAGGGAAAACTAAGCCTTGTTCTAAAGCTCTTTGGGAACCGCTTGCGTAGACCCACACACCTGGGGGCTGCAGGCTTTCCTGCTGCCTTCAGCCTCAAAAGCACCCTTTCCCACTTGGCGCCGCGCCAGGCCCAAATTGGCCATATTGCTGGAGAGTGGTCCCACGCCCAAAGAGCCAGCAGGGAAAACTATGCCTTGTTCTAAAGCTCTTTGGGAACCTCTTGCGTAGCCCCACACACCTGGGGGCTGCAGGCTTTCCTGCTGCCTTCAGCCTCAAAACCACCCTTTCCGACTTGGCGCCGCGCCAGGCAGAAAAATGGCCATATGTCTGGAGACTGGTCCCACGCCCAAAGAGCCAGCAGGGAAAACTATGCCTTGTTCTAAAGCTCTTTGGGAACCTCTTGCGTAGCCCCACACACCTGGGGGCTGCAGGCTTTCCTGGTACCTTCAGCCTCAAAACCACCCTTTCCCACTTGGCGTCGCGCCAGGCCCAAAAATGGCCATATGTCTGGAGGCTGGTCCCACGCCCAAAGAGCCAGCAGGGAAAACTAAGCCTTGTTCTAAAGCTCTTTGGGAACCGCTTGCGTAGCCCCACACACCTGGGGGCTGCAGGCTTTCCTGCTCTCTTCAGCCTCAAAAGCACGCTTTCCCACTTGGCGCCACGCCAGGCCCAAAAATGGCCATATGTCTGGAGATTGGTCCCACGCCCAAAGAGCCAGCAGGGAAAACTATGCCTTGTTCTAAAGCTCTTTGGGAACCGCTTGCGTAGCTCCACAGACCTGGGGGCTGCAGGCTTTCCTGCTGCCTTCAGCCTCAAAACCACCCTTTCCCACATGTCGCTAAGCCAGGCACAAAAATGGCCATATGTCTGGAGATTGGTCCCACGCCCAAAGAGCCAGCAGGGAAAACTATGCCTTGTTCTAAAGCTCTTTGGGAACCGCTTGCGTAGCCCCACACACCTGGGGGCTGCAGGCTTTCCTGCTCTCTTCAACCTCAAAAGAACCCTTTCCCACTTGGCGCCGCGCCAGGCACAAAAATGGCCATATAGCTGGAGATTGGTCCCACGCCCAAAGAGCCAGCAGGGAAAACTATGCCTTGTTCTAAAGCTCTTTGGGAACCGCTTGCGTAGCCCCACACACCTGCGGGCTGCAGACTTTCCTGCTGCCTTCAGCCTCAAAACCACCCTTTCCCACATGGCGTCACGCCAGCCACAAAAATGGCCATATGTCTGGAGATTGGTCCCTTTCCCAAAGAGCCAGCAGGGAAAACTATGCCTTGTTCTAAAGCTCTTTGGGAACCGCTTGCGTAGCCCCACACACCTGGGAGCTGCAGGCTTTCCTGCTGCCTTCAGCCTCAAAACCACCCTTTCTCACTTGGCGCCGGGCCACGCCCAAAAATGGCCATATGTCTAGAGACTGGTCCCACGCCCAAAGAGCCAGCAGGGAAAACTATGCCTTGTTCTAAAGCTCTTTGGGAACCTCTTGCGTAGCCCCACACACCTGGGGGCTGCAGGCTTTCCTGCTGCCTTCAGCCTCAAAACCACCCTTTCCCACTTGGCGCCGCGCCAGGCCCAAAAATGGCCATATGTCTGGAGACTGGTCCCACGCCCAAAGAGCCAGCAGGGAAAACTATGCCTTGTTCTAAAGCTCTTTGGGAACGGCTTGCGTAGCCCCACAGACCTGGGGGCTGCAGGCTTTCCTGCTGCCTTCAGCCTCAAAACCACCCTTCCCCACATGGAGCCAAGCCAGGCACAAAAATGGCCATATGTTTGGAGATTGGTCCCACGCCCAAAGAGCCAGCAGGGAAAACTATGCCTTGTTCTAAAGCTCTTTGGGAACCGCTTGCGTAGCCCCACACACCTGGGGGCTGCAGGCTTTCCTGCTGCCTTCAGCCTCAAAACCACCCTTTTCCACATGGCGTCACGCCAGGCAAAAAAATGGCCATATGTCTGGAGGTTGGTCCCACGCCCAAAGAGCCAGCAGGGAAAACTAAGCCTTGTTCTAAAGCTCTTTGGGAACGGCTTGCGTAGCCCCACACACCTGGGGGCTGCAGGCTTTCCTGCTGCCTTCAGCCTCAAAACCACCCTTTCCCACATGGCGTCACGCCAGCCACAAAAATGGCCATATGTCTGGAGATTGGTCCCTTTCCCAAAGAGCCAGCAGGGAAAACTATGCCTTGTTCTAAAGCTCTTTGGGAACCGCTTGCGTAGCACCACACACCTGGGAGCTGCAGGCTTTCCTGCTGCCTTCAGCCTCAAAACCACCCTTTCTCACTTGGCGCCGGGCCAGGCCCAAAAATGGCCATATGTCTAGAGACTGGTCCCACGCCCAAAGAGCCAGCAGGGAAAACTATGCCTTGTTCTAAAGCTCTTTGGGAACCGCTTGCGTAGCCCCACACACCTGGGGGCTGCAGGCTTTCCTGCTGCCTTCAGCCTCAAAACCACCCTTTCCCACTTGGCGCCGCGCCAGGCCCAAAAATGGCCATATGTCTGGAGACTGGTCCCACGCCCAAAGAGCCAGCAGGGAAAACTATGCCTTGTTCTAATGCTCTTTGGGAACGGCTTGCGTAGGCCCACACACGTGGGGGCTGCAGGCTTTCCTGCTGCCTTCAGCCTCAAAACCACCCTTCCCCACATGGCGCCAAGCGAGGCACAAAAATGGCCATATGTTTGGAGATTGGTCCCACGCCCAAAGAGCCAGCAGGGAAAACTATGCCTTGTTCTAAAGCTCTTTGGGAACCGCTTGCGTAGCCCCACACACCTGGGGGCTGCAGGCTTTCCAGCTGCCTTCAGCCTCAAAAGCACGCTTTCCCACATGGCGCCGCGCTAGGCCCAAAAATGGCCATATGTCTGGAGATTGGTCCCACGCCCAAAGAGCCAGCAGGGAAAACTATGCCTTGTTCTAAAGCTCTTTGGGAACCGCTTGCGTAGCCCCACAGACCTGGGGGCTGCAGGCTTTCTTGCTGCCTTCAGCCTCAAAACAACCCTTTACCACATGGCGTCACACCAGGCGCAAAAATGGCCATAGGTCTGGAGGCTGGTCCCACGCCCAAAGAGCCAGCAGGGAAAACTAAGCCTTGTTATAAAGCTCTTTGGGAACCGCTTGCGTAGCCCCACACACCTGGGGGCTGCAGGCTTTCCTGCTGCCTTCAGCCTCAAAACCACCCTTTTCCACATGGCGTCACGCCAGGCAAAAAAATAGCCATATGTCTGGAGGTTGGTCCCACGCCCAAAGAGCCAGCAGGGAAAACTATGCCTTGTTCTAAAGCTCTTTGGGAACCGCTTGCGTAGCCCCACACACCTGGGGGCTGCAGGCTTTCCTGCTGACTTCAGCCTCAAAACAACCCTTTTCCACATGGCGTCACACCAGGCCCAAAAATGGCCATATGTCTGGAGACTGGTCCCACGCCCAAAGAGCCAGCAGGGAAAACTATGCCTTGTTCTAAAGCTCTTTGGGAACCGCTTGCGTAGCCCCACACACCTGGGGGCTGCAGGCTTTCCTGCTGCCTTCAGCCTCAAAACCACCCTTTCCCACTTGGCGCCACGCCAGGCACAAAACTGGCCATATGTCTGGAGACTGGTCCCTTTCCCAAAGAGCCAGCAGGGAAAACTAAGCCTTCTTCTAAAGCTCTTTGGGAACTGCTTGCATAGCCCCACAGACCTGGGGGCTGCAGGCTTTCCTGCTGCCTTCAGCCTCAAAAGAACCCTTTCGCACTTGGCGCCGCGCCAGGCCCAAAAATGGCCATATGTCTGGAGACTGGTCCCACGCCCAAAGAGCCAGCAGGGAAAACTATGCCTTGTACTAAAGCTCTTTGGGAACCTCTTGTGTAGCCCCACAGACCTGGGGGCTGCAGGCTTTCCTGCTACCTTCAGACTCAAAACCACCCTTTCCCACTTGGCGTCGCGCCAGGCCCAAAAATGGCCATATGTCTGGAGGCTGGTCCCACGCCCAAAGAGCCAGCAGGGAAAACTAAGCCTTGTTATAAAGCTCTTTGGGAACCGCTTGCGTAGCCCCACAGACCTGGGGGCTGCAGGCTTTCCTGCTGCCTTCAGCCTCAAAACCACCCTTTCCCACTTGGCGTCACACCAGGCACAAAAATGGCCATATGTCTGGAGACTGGTCCCACGCCCAAAGAGCCAGCAGGGAAAACTATGCCTTGTTCTAAAGCTCTTTGGGAACCACTTGCATAGCCCCACACACCTGGGGGCTGCAGGCTTTCCTGCTCTCTTCAGCCTCAGAAGAACCCTTTCGCACTTGGCGCCGCGCCAGGCACAAAAATGGCCATATGTCTGGAGACTGGTCCCACGCCCAAAGAGCCAGCAGGGAAAACTATGCCTTGTTCTAAAGCTCTTTGGGAACCGCTTGCGTAGCCCCACACACCTGGGGGCTGCAGGCTTTCCTGCTGCCTTCAGCCTCAAAACCACCCTTTCCCACTTGGAGCCACGCCATGCCCCAAAATGGCCATATGTCTGTGGACTGGTCCCACGCCCAAAGAGCCAGCAGGGAAAACTATGCCTTGTTCTAAAGCTCTTTGGGAACCGCTTGCATAGCCCCACACACCTGGGGGCTGCAGGCTTTCCTGCTGCCTTCAGCCTCAAAAGAACACTTTCGCACTTGGCGCCGCGCCAGGCCCAAAAATGGCCATATGTCTGGAGATTGGTCCCACGCCCAAAGAGCCAGCAGGGAAAACTATGCCTTGTTCTAAAGCTCTTTGGGATCCGCTTGCGTAGCCCCACACACCTGGGGGCTGCAGGCTTTCCTGCTCTCTTCAGCCTCAGAAGAACCCTTTCGCACTTGGCGCCGCGCCAGTCACAAAAATGGCCATATGTCTGGAGATTGGTCCCACGCCCAAAGAGCCAGCAGGGAAAACTATGCCTTGTTCTAAAGCTCTTTGGGAACCGCTTGCGTAGCCCCACACACCTGGGGGCTGCAGGCTTTCCTGCTGCCTTCAGCCTCAAAACCACCCTTTTCCACATGGCGTCACGCCAGGCACAAAAATGGCCATATGTCTGGAGATTGGTCCCACGCCCAAAGAGCCAGCAGGGAAAACTATGCCTTGTTCTAAAGCTCTTTGGGAACCGCTTGCGTAGCCCCACACACCTGGGGGCTGCAGGCTTTCCTGCTGCCTTCAGCCTCAAAACCACCCTTTTCCACATGGCGTCACACCAGGCAAAAAAATGGCCATATGTCTGGAGGTTGGTCCCACGCCCAAAGAGCCAGCAGGGAAAACTATGCCTTGTTCTAAAGCTCTTTGGGAACCGCTTGCGTAGCCCCACACACCTGGGGGCTGCAGGCTTTCCAGCTCTCTTCAGCCTCAAAAGCACGCTTTCCCACTTGGCGCCGCGCTAGGCCTAAAAATGGCCATATGTCTGGAGATTGGTCCCACGCCCAAAGAGCCAGCAGGGAAAACTATGCCTTGTTCTAAAGCTCTTTGGGAACCGCTTGCGTAGCCCCACACACCTGGGGGCTGCAGGCTTTCCTGCTGCCTTCAGCCTCAAAACCACCCTTTCCCACTTGGCGCCGCGCCAGGCCCAAAAATGGCCGTATGTCTGGAGACTGGTCCCACGCCCAAAGAGCCAGCAGGGAAAACTATGCCTTGTTCTAAAGCTCTTTGGGAACCGCTTGCGTAGCCCCACACACCTGGGGGCTGCAGGCTTTCCTGCTGCCTTCAGCCTCAAAACCACCCTTTCCCACTTGGCGCCACGCCAGGCCCAAAAATGGCCGTATGTCTGGAGACTGGTCCCACGCCCAAAGAGCCAGCAGGGAAAACTATGCCTTGTTCTAAAGCTCTTTGGGAACCGCTTGCGTGGCCCCACACACCTGGGGGCTGCAGGCTTTCCTGCTGCCTTCAGCCTCAAAAGAACCCTTTCGCACTTGGCGCCGCGCCAGGCCCAAAAATGGCCATATGTCTGGAGGTTGGTCCCACGCCCAAAGAGCCAGCAGGGAAAACTATGCCTTGTTCTAAAGCTCTTTGGGAACCTCTTGCGTAGCCCCACACACCTGGGGGCTGCAGGCTTTCCTGCTGCCTTCAGCCTCAAAACCACCCTTTTCCACATGGCGTCACGCCAGGCCCAAAAATGGCCATATGTCTGGAGATTGGTCCCACGCCCAAAGAGCCAGCAGGGAAAACTATGCCTTGTTCTAAAGCTCTTTGGGAACCGCTTGCGTAGCCCCACACACCTGGGGGCTGCAGGCTTTCCTGCTCTCTTCAGCCTCAGAAGAACCCTTTCGCACTTGGCGCCGCGCCAGTCACAAAAATGGCCATATGTCTGGAGATTGGTCCCACGCCCAAAGAGCCAGCAGGGAAAACTATGCCTTGTTCTAAAGCTCTTTGGGAACCGCTTGCGTAGCCCCACACACCTGGGGGCTGCAGGCTTTCCTGTGCCTTCAGCCTCAAAACCACCCTTTTCCACATGGCGTCACGCCAGGCCCAAAAATGGCCATATGTCTGGAGATTGGTCCCACGCCCAAAGAGCCAGCAGGGAAAACTATGCCTTGTTCTAAAGCTCTTTGGGAACCGCTTGCGTAGCCCCACAGACCTGGGGGCTGCAGGCTTTCCTGCTGCCTTCAGCCTCAAAACCACCCTTTTCCACATGGCGTCACGCCAGGCCCAAAAATGGCCATATGTCTGGAGATTGGTCCCACGCCCAAAGAGCCAGCAGGGAAAACTATGCCTTGTTCTAAAGCTCTTTGGGAACCGCTTGCGTAGCCCCACACACCTGGGGGCTGCAGGCTTTCCTGCTCTCTTCAGCCTCAGAAGAACCCTTTCGCACTTGGCGCCGCGCCAGTCACAAAAATGGCCATATGTCTGGAGATTGGTCCCACGCCCAAAGAGCCAGCAGGGAAAACTATGCCTTGTTCTAAAGCTCTTTGGGAACCGCTTGCGTAGCCCCACACACCTGGGGGCTGCAGGCTTTCCTGTGCCTTCAGCCTCAAAACCACCCTTTTCCACATGGCGTCACGCCAGGCCCAAAAATGGCCATATGTCTGGAGATTGGTCCCACGCCCAAAGAGCCAGCAGGGAAAACTATGCCTTGTTCTAAAGCTCTTTGGGAACCGCTTGCGTAGCCCCACAGACCTGGGGGCTGCAGGCTTTCCTGCTGCCTTCAGCCTCAAAACCACCCTTTTCCACATGGCGTCACACCAGGCAAAAAAATGGCCATATGTCTGGAGGCTGGTCCCACGCCCAAAGAGCCAGCAGGGAAAACTATGCCTTGTTCTAAAGCTCTTTGGGAACCGCTTGCGTAGCCCCACACACCTGGGGGCTGCAGGCTTTCCAGCTCTCTTCAGCCTCAAAAGCACGCTTTCCCACTTGGCGCCGCGCTAGGCCTAAAAATGGCCATATGTCTGGAGATTGGTCCCACGCCCAAAGAGCCAGCAGGGAAAACTATGCCTTGTTCTAAAGCTCTTTGGGAACCGCTTGCGTAGCCCCACACACCTGGGGGCTGCAGGCTTTCCTGCTGCCTTCAGCCTCAAAACCACCCTTTCCCACTTGGCGCCGCGCCAGGCCCAAAAATGGCTGTATGTCTGGAGACTGGTCCCACGCCCAAAGAGCCAGCAGGGAAAACTATGCCTTGTTCTAAAGCTCTTTGGGAACGGCTTGCGTAGCCCCACACACCTGGGGGCTGCAGGCTTTCCTGCTGCCTTCAGCCTCAAAACCACCCTTCCTCACATGGTGCCAAGCCAGGCACAAAAATGGCCATATATTTGGAGTTTGGTCTCACGCCCAAAGAGCCAGCAGGGAAAACTATGCCTTGTTCTAAAGCTCTTTGGGAACGGCTTGCGTAGCCCCACACACCTGGGGGCTGCAGGCTTTCCTGCTGCCTTCAGCCTCAAAACCACCCTTTTCCACATGGCGTCACGCCAGGCCCAAAAATGGCCATATGTCTGGAGATTGGTCCCACGCCCAAAGAGCCAGCAGGGAAAACTATGCCTTGTTCTAAAGCTCTTTGGGATCCGCTTGCGTAGCCCCACACACCTGGGGGCTGCAGGCTTTCCTGCTCTCTTTAGCCTCAGAAGAACCCTTTCGCACTTGGCGCCGCGCCAGTCACAAAAATGGCCATATGTCTGGAGATTGGTCCCACGCCCAAAGAGCCAGCAGGGAAAACTATGCCTTGTTCTAAAGCTCTTTGGGAACCGCTTGCGTAGCCCCACACACCTGAGGGCTGCAGGCTTTCCTGTGCCTTCAGCCTCAAAACCACCCTTTTCCACATGGCTTCACGCCAGGCCCAAAAATGGCCATATGTCTGGAGATTGGTCCCACGCCCAAAGAGCCAGCAGGGAAAACTATGCCTTGTTCTAAAGCTCTTTGGGAACCGCTTGCGTAGCCCCACACACCTGGGGGCTGCAGGCTTTCCTGCTGCCTTCAGCCTCAAAACCACCCTTTTCCACATGGCGTCACACCAGGCAAAAAAATGGCCATATGTCTGGAGGTTGGTCCCACGCCCAAAGAGCCAGCAGGGAAAACTATGCCTTGTTCTAAAGCTCTTTGGGAACCGCTTGCGTAGCCCCACACACCTGGGGGCTGCAGGCTTTCCAGCTCTCTTCAGCCTCAAAAGCACGCTTTCCCACTTGGCGCCGCGCTAGGCCTAAAAATGGCCATATGTCTGGAGATTGGTCCCACGCCCAAAGAGCCAGCAGGGAAAACTATGCCTTGTTCTAAAGCTCTTTGGGAACCGCTTGCGTAGCCCCACACACCTGGGGGCTGCAGGCTTTCCTGCTCTCTTCAGCCTCAAAACCACCCTTTCCCACTTGGCGCCGCGCCAGGCCCAAAAATGGCCGTATGTCTGGAGACTGGTCCCACGCCCAAAGAGCCAGCAGGGAAAACTATGCCTTGTTCTAAAGCTCTTTGGGAACCGCTTGCGTAGCCCCACACACCTGGGGGCTGCAGGCTTTCCTGCTGCCTTCAGCCTCAAAACCACCCTTTCCCACTTGGCGCCACGCCATGCCCAAAAATGGCCATATGTCTGGGGACTGGTCCCACGCCCAAAGAGCCAGCAGGGAAAACTAAGCCTTCTTCTAAAGCTCTTTGGGAACTGCTTGCATAGCCCCACAGACATGGGGGCTGCAGGCTTTCCTGCTGCCTTCAGCCTCAAAAGAACCCTTTCGCACTTGGCGCCGCGCCAGGCCCAAAAATGGCCATATGGCTGGAGACTGGTGCCACGCCCAAAGAGCCAGCAGGGAAAACTATGCCTTGTACTAAAGCTCTTTGGGAACCTCTTGTGTAGCCCCACACACCTGGGGGCTGCAGGCTTTCCTGCTACCTTCAGACTCAAAACCACCCTTTCCCACTTGGCGTCGCGCCAGGCCCAAAAATGGCCATATGTCTGGAGGCTGGTCCCACGCCCAAAGAGCCAGCAGGGAAAACTAAGCCTTGTTATAAAGCTCTTTGGGAACCGCTTGCGTAGCCCCACAGACCTGGGGGCTGCAGGCTTTCCTGCTCTCTTCAGCCTCAAAACCACCCTTTCCCACTTGGCGTCACGCCAGGCAAAAAAATGGCCATATGTCTGGAGGTTGGTCCCACGCCCAAAGAGCCAGCAGGGAAAACTATGCCTTGTTCTAAAGCTCTTTGGGAACCGCTTGCATAGCCCCACACACCTGGGGGCTGCAGGCTTTCCTGCTGCCTTCAGCCTCAAAAGAACCCTTTCGCACTTGGCGCCGCGCCAGGCCCAAAAATGGCCATATGGCTGGAGACTGGTCCCACGCCCAAAGAGCCAGCAGGGAAAACTATGCCTTGTTCTAAAGCTCTTTGGGAACCTCTTGCGTAGCCCCACACACCTGGGGGCTGCAGGCTTTCCTGCTGCCTTCAGCCTCAAAACCACCCTTTCCCACTTGGCGCCACGCCATGCCCAAAAATGGCCATATGTCTGTGGACTGGTCCCACGCCCAAAGAGCCAGCAGGGAAAACTATGCCTTGTTCTAAAGCTCTTTGGGAACCGCTTGCATAGCCCCACACACCTGGGGGCTGCAGACTTTCCTGCTGCCTTCAGCCTCAAAAGAACCCTTTCGCACTTGGCGCCGCGCCAGGCCCAAAAATGGCCATATGGCTGGAGACTGGTCCCACGCCCAAAGAGCCAGCAGGGAAAACTATGCCTTGTTCTAAAGCTCTTTGGGAACCTCTTGCGTAGCCCCACACACCTGGGGGCTGCAGGCTTTCCTGCTGCCTTCAGCCTCAAAACCACCCTTTTCCACATGGCGTCACGCCAGGCCCAAAAATGGCCATATGTCTGGAGATTGGTCCCACGCCCAAAGAGCCAGCAGGGAAAACTATGCCTTGTTCTAAAGCTCTTTGGGAACCGCTTGCGTAGCCCCACACACCTGGGGGCTGCAGGCTTTCCTGCTCTCTTCAGCCTCAGAAGAACCCTTTCGCACTTGGCGCCGCGCCAGTCACAAAAATGGCCATATGTCTGGAGATTGGTCCCACGCCCAAAGAGCCAGCAGGGAAAACTATGCCTTGTTCTAAAGCTCTTTGGGAACCGCTTGCGTAGCCCCACACACCTGGGGGCTGCAGGCTTTCCTGTGCCTTCAGCCTCAAAACCACCCTTTTCCACATGGCGTCACGCCAGGCACAAAAATGGCCATATGTCTGGAGATTGGTCCCACGCCCAAAGAGCCAGCAGGGAAAACTATGCCTTGTTCTAAAGCTCTTTGGGAACCGCTTGCGTAGCCCCACACACCTGGGGGCTGCAGGCTTTCCTGCTGCCTTCAGCCTCAAAACCACCCTTTTCCACATGGCGTCACACCAGGCAAAAAAATGGCCATATGTCTGGAGGTTGGTCCCACGCCCAAAGAGCCAGCAGGGAAAACTATGCCTTGTTCTAAAGCTCTTTGGGAACCGCTTGCGTAGCCCCACACACCTGGGGGCTGCAGGCTTTCCAGCTCTCTTCAGCCTCAAAAGCACGCTTTCCCACTTGGCGCCGCGCTAGGCCTAAAAATGGCCATATGTCTGGAGATTGGTCCCACGCCCAAAGAGCCAGCAGGGAAAACTATGCCTTGTTCTAAAGCTCTTTGGGAACCGCTTGCGTAGCCCCACACACCTGGGGGCTGCAGGCTTTCCTGCTGCCTTCAGCCTCAAAACCACCCTTTCCCACTTGGCGCCGCGCCAGGCCCAAAAATGGCCGTATGTCTGGAGACTGGTCCCACGCCCAAAGAGCCAGCAGGGAAAACTATGCCTTGTTCTAAAGCTCTTTGGGAACCGCTTGCATAGCCCCACACACGTGGGGGCTGCAGGCTTTCCTGCTGCCTTCAGCCTCAAAACCACCCTTCCTCACATGGTGCCAAGCCAGGCACAAAAATGGCCATATGTTTGGAGTTTGGTCCCACGCCCAAAGAGCCAGCAGGGAAAACTATGCCTTGTTCTAAAGCTCTTTGGGAACCGCTTGCGTAGCCCCACACACCTGGGGGCTGCAGGCTTTCCTGCTGCCTTCAGCCTCAAAACCACCCTTTTCCACATGGCGTCACGCCAGGCACAAAAATGGCCATATGTCTGGAGATTGGTCCCACGCCCAAAGAGCCAGCAGGGAAAACTATGCCTTGTTCTAAAGCTCTTTGGGAACCGCTTGCGTAGCCCCACACACCTGGGGGCTGCAGGCTTTCCAGCTCTCTTCAGCCTCAAAAGCACGCTTTCCCACTTGGCGCCGCGCTAGGCCTAAAAATGGCCATATGGCTGGAGATTGGTCCCACGCCCAAAGAGCCAGCAGGGAAAACTATGCCTTGTTCTAAAGCTCTTTGGGAACCTCTTGCGTAGCCCCACACACCTGGGGGCTGCAGGCTTTCCTGCTGCCTTCAGCCTCAAAACCACCCTTTCCCACTTGGCGCCGCGCCAGGCCCAAAAATGGCCGTATGTCTGGAGACTGGTCCCACGCCCAAAGAGCCAGCAGGGAAAACTATGCCTTGTTCTAAAGCTCTTTGGGAACGGCTTGCGTAGCCCCACACACCTGGGGGCTGCAGGCTTTCCTGCTGCCTTCAGCCTCAAAACCACCCTTCCTCACATGGTGCCAAGCCAGGCACAAAAATGGCCATATGTTTGGAGTTTGGTCTCACACCCAAAGAGCCAGCAGGGAAAACTATGCCTTGTTCTAAAGCTCTTTGGGAACCGCTTGCGTAGCCCCACACACCTGGGGGCTGCAGGCTTTCCTGCTGCCTTCAGCCTCAAAACCACCCTTCCTCACATGGTGCCAAGCCAGGCACAAAAATGGCCATATGTTTGGAGTTTGGTCTCACACCCAAAGAGCCAGCAGGGAAAACTATGCCTTGTTCTAAAGCTCTTTGGGAACCGCTTGCGTAGCCCCACACACCTGGGGGCTGCAGGCTTTCCTGCTGCCTTCAGCCTCAAAACCACCCTTTTCCACTTGGCGCCGCGCCAGGCCCAAAAATGGCCATATGTCTGGAGACTGGTCCCACGCCCAAAGAGCCAGCAGGGAAAACTATGCCTTGTTCTAAAGCTCTTTGGGAACCGCTTGCGTAGCCCCACACACCTGGGGGCTGCAGGCTTTCCTGCTCTCTTCAGCCTCAAAACCACCCTTTCTCACTTGGCGCCGGGCCAGGCCCAAAAATGGCCATATGTCTAGAGACTGGTCCCACGCCCAAAGAGCCAGCAGGGAAAACTATGCCTTGTTCTAAAGCTCTTTGGGAACCTCTTGCGTAGCCCCACACACCTGGGGGCTGCAGGCTTTCCTGCTGCCTTCAGCCTCAAACCACCCTTTCCCACTTGGCGCCGCGCCAGGCCCAAAAATGGCCGTATGTCTGGAGACTGGTGCCACGCCCAAAGAGCCAGCAGGGAAAACTATGCCTTGTTCTAAAGCTCATTGGGAACGGCTTGCGTAGCCCCACAGACCTGGGGACTGCAGGCTTTCCTGCTTCCTTCAGCCTCAAAACCACCCTTCCCCACATGGCGCCAAGCCAGGCACGAAAATGGCCATATGTCTGGAGACTGGTCCCTTTCCCAAAGAGCCAGCAGGGAAAACTATGCCTTGTTCTAAAGCTCTTTGGGAACCGCTTGCGTAGCCCCACACACCTGGGGGCTGCAGGCTTTCCTGCTGCCTTCAGCCTCAAATACACCCTTTCCCACTTGGCGCACGCCATGCCCAAAAATGGCCATATGTCTGGGGACTGGTCCCACGCCCAAAGAGCCAGCAGGGAAAACTATGCCTTGTTCTAAAGCTCTTTGGGAACCGCTTGCGTAGCCCCACACACCTGGGGGCTGCAGGCTTTCCTGTTGCCTTCAGCCTCAAAACCACCCTTTCGCACTTGGCGCCGCGCCAGGCCCAAAAATGGCCATATGTCTGGAGACTGGTCCCACGCCCAAAGAGCCAGCAGGGAAAACTATGCCTTGTTCTAAAGCTCTTTGGGAACCGCTTGCGTAGCCCCACACACCTGGGGGCTGCAGGCTTTCCTGCTGCCTTCAGCCTCAAAAACACCCTTTCCCACTTGGCGTCGCGCCAGGACCAAAAATGGCCATATGTCTGGAGACTGGTCCCACGCCCAAAGAGCCAGCAGGGAAAACTATGCCTTGTTATAAAGCTCTTTGGGAACCGCTTGCGTAGCCCCACACACTTGGGGGCTGCAGGCTTTCCTGCTGCCTTCAGCCTCAAAACCACCCTTTTCCACATGGCGTCACGCCAGGCAAAAAAATGGCCATATGTCTGGAGACTGGTCCCACGACCAAAGAGCCAGCAGGGAAAACTATGCCTTGTTCTAAAGCTCTTTGGGAACCGCTTGCGTAGCCCCACACACCTGGGGGCTGCAGGCTTTCCTGCTGCCTTCAGCCTCAGAAGAACCCTTTCGCACTTGGCGCCACGCCAGGCACAAATATGGCCATATGTCTGGAGGTTGGTCCCACGCCCAAAGAGCCAGCAGGGAAAACTATGCCTTGTTCTAAAGCTCTTTGGGAACGGCTTGCGTAGCCCCACACACCTGGGGGCTGCAGGCTTTCCTGCTGCCTTCAGCCTCAAAACCACCCTTTTCCACATGGCGCCAAGCCAGGCCCAAAAATGGCCATATGTCTGGAGACAGGTCCCACGCCCAAAGAGCCAGCAGGGAAAACTATGCCTTGTTCTAAAGCTCTTTGGGAACGGCTTGTGTAGCCCCACAGACCTGGGGGCTGCAGGCTTTCCTGCTGCCTTCAGCCTCAAAACCACCCTTTCTCACTTGGCGCCGCGCCAGGTCCAAAAATGGCCGTATGTCTGGAGACTGGTCCCACGCCCAAAGAGCCAGCAGGGAAAACTATGCCTTGTTCTAAAGCTCTTTGGGAACGGCTTGCGTAGCCCCACAGACCTGGGGACTGCAGGCTTTCCTGCTGCCTTCAGCCTCAAAACCACCCTTCCCCACATGGCGCCAAACCAGGCCCAAAAATGGCCATATGTCTGGGGACTGGTCCCACGCCCAAAGAGCCAGCAGGGAAAACTATGCCTTGTTCTAAAGCTCTTTGGGAACCGCTTGCGTAGCCCCACACACCTGGGGGCTGCAGGCTTTCCTGCTCTCTTCAGCCTCAGAAGAACCCTTTCGCACTTGGCGCCGCGCCAGGCACAAAAAAGGCCATATGTCTGGAGATTGGTTCCACGCCCAAAGAGCCAGCAGGGAAAACTATGCCTTGTTCTAAAGCTCTTTGGGAACGGCTTGCGTAGCCCCACACACCTGGGGGCTGCAGGCTTTCCTGCTGCCTTCAGCCTCAAAACCACCCTTTTCCACATGGCGTCACGCCAGGCCCAAAAATGGCCATATGTCTGGAGACTGGTCCCACGGCCAAAGAGCCAGCAGGGAAAACTATGCCTTGTTCTAAAGCTCTTTGGGAACCGCTTGCGTAGCCCCACACACCTGGGGGCTGCAGGCTTTCCTGCTGCCTTCAGCCTCAAAACCACCCTTTCCCACTTGGCGCCGCGCCAGGCCCAAAAATGGCCGTATGTCTGGAGACTGGTGCCACGCCCAAAGAGCCAGCAGGGAAAACTATGCCTTGTTCTAAAGCTCTTTGGGAACGGCTTGCGTAGCCCCACACACCTGGGGGCTGCAGGCTTTCCTGCTGCCTTCAGCCTCAAAACCACCCTTTTCCACATGGCGTCACGCCAGGCCCAAAAATGGCCATATGTCTGGAGACTGGTCCCACGCCCAAAGAGCCAGCAGGGAAAACTATGCCTTGTTCTAAAGCTCTTTGGGAACCGCTTGCGTAGCCCCACACACCTGGGGGCTGCAGGCTTTCCTGCTGCCTTCAGCCTCAAAACCACCCTTTCTCACTTGGCGCCGGGCCAGGCCCAAAAATGGCCATATGTCTAGAGACTGGTCCCACGCCCAAAGAGCCAGCAGGGAAAACTATGCCTTGTTCTAAAGCTCTTTGGGAACCGCTTGCGTAGCCCCACACACCTGGGGGCTGCAGGCTTTCCTGCTGCCTTCAGCCTCAAAAACACCCTTCCCCACATGGCGCCAAGCCAGGCACAAAAATGGCCATATGTTTGGAGATTGGTCCCACGCCCAAATAGCCAGCAGGGAAAACTATGCCTTGTTATAAAGCTCTTTGGGAACCGCTTGCGTAGCCCCACACACTTGGGGGCTGCAGGCTTTCCTGCTGCCTTCAGCCTCAAAACCACCCTTTTCCACATGGCGTCACGCCAGGCAAAAAAATGGCCATATGTCTGGAGACTGGTCCCACGACCAAAGAGCCAGCAGGGAAAACTATGCCTTGTTCTAAAGCTCTTTGGGAACCGCTTGCGTAGCCCCACACACCTGGGGGCTGCAGGCTTTCCTGCTGCCTTCAGCCTCAGAAGAACCCTTTCGCACTTGGCGCCACGCCAGGCACAAATATGGCCATATGTCTGGAGATTGGTTCCACGCCCAAAGAGCCAGCAGGGAAAACTATGCCTTGTTCTAAAGCTCTTTGGGAACGGCTTGCGTAGCCCCACACACCTGGGGACTGCAGGCTTTCCTGCTGCCTTCAGCCTCAAAACCACCCTTTTCCACATGGCGCCAAGCCAGGCCCAAAAATGGCCATATGTCTGGAGACAGGTCCCACGCCCAAAGAGCCAGCAGGGAAAACTATGCCTTGTTCTAAAGCTCTTTGGGAACCGCTTGCGTAGCCCCACAGACCTGGGGGCTGCAGGCTTTCCTGCTGCCTTCAGCCTCAAAACCACCCTTTCTCACTTGGCGCCGGGCCAGGCCCAAAAATGGCCGTATGTCTGGAGACTGGTCCCACGCCCAAAGAGCCAGCAGGGAAAACTATGCCTTGTTCTAAAGCTCTTTGGGAACGGCTTGCGTAGCCCCACAGACCTGGGGGCTGCAGGCTTTCCTGCTGCCTTCAGCCTCAAAACCACCCTTCCCCACATGGCGCCAAACCAGGCCCAAAAATGGCCATATGTCTGGGGACTGGTCCCACGCCCAAAGAGCCAGCAGGGAAAACTATGCCTTGTTCTAAAGCTCTTTGGGAACCGCTTGCGTAGCCCCACAGACCTGGGGGCTGCAGGCTTTCCTGCTGCGTTCAGCCTCAAAACAACCCTTTTCCACATGGCGTCACGCCAGGCACAAAAATGGCCATATGTCTGGAGGCTGGTCCCACGCCCAAAGAGCCAGCAGGGAAAACTAAGCCTTGTTATAAAGCTCTTTGGGAACCGCTTGCGTAGCCCCACACACCTGGGGGCTGCAGGCTTTCCTGCTGCCTTCAGCCTCAAAACCACCCTTTTCCACATGGCGTCACGCCAGGCAAAAAATAGGCCATATGTCTGGAGGTTGGTCCCACGCCCAAAGAGCCAGCAGGGAAAACTATGCCTTGTTCTAAAGCTCTTTGGGAACCGCTTGCGTAGCCCCACACACCTGGGGGCTGCAGGCTTTCCTGCTCTCTTCAGCCTCAGAAGAACCCTTTCGCACTTGGCGCCGCGCCAGGCACAAAAATGGACATATGTCTGGAGATTGGTTCCACGCCCAAAGAGCCAGCAGGGAAAACTATGCCTTGTTCTAAAGCTCTTTGGGAACCGCTTGCGTAGCCCCACACACCTGGGGGCTGCAGGCTTTCCTGCTGCCTTCAGCCTCAAAACAACCCTTTTCCACATGGCGTCACACCAGGCACAAAAATGGCCATATGTCTGGAGACTGGTCCCACGCCCAAAGAGCCAGCAGGGAAAACTAAGCCTTGTCCTAAAGCTCTTTGGGAACCGCTTGCGTAGCCCCACACACCTGGGGGCTGCAGGCTTTCCTGCTGCCTTCAGCCTCAAAACCACCCATTCCCACTTGGCGCCGCGCCAGGCCCAAAAATGGCCATATGTCTGTAGACTGGTCCCACGCCCAAAGAGCCAGCAGGGAAAACTATGCCTTGTTCTGAAGCTCTTTGGGAACCTCTTGCGTAGCCCCACACACCTGGGGGCTGCAGGCTTTCCTGCTACCTTCAGCCTCAAAACCACCCTTTTCCACATGGCGTCACGCCAGGCAAAAAAATGGCCATATGTCTGGAGGTTGGTCCCACGCCCAAAGAGCCAGCAGGGAAAACTATGCCTTGTTCTAAAGCTCTTTGGGAACCGCTTGCGTAGCCCCACACTCCTGGGGGCTGCAGGCTTTCCTGGTGCCTTCAGCCTCAGAAGAACCCTTTCGCACTTGGCGCCGCGCCAGGCACAAAAAAGGCCATATGTCTGGAGATTGGTTCCACGCCCAAAGAGCCAGCAGGGAAAACTATGCCTTGTTCTAAAGCTCTTTGGGAACGGCTTGCGTAGCCCCACACACCTGGGGGCTGCAGGCTTTCCTGCTGCCTTCAGCCTCAAAACCACCCTTTTCCACACGGCGTCACGCCAGGCCCAAAAATGGCCATATGTCTGGAGACTGGTCCCACGGCCAAAGAGCCAGCAGGGAAAACTATGCCTTGTTCTAAAGCTCTTTGGGAACCGCTTGCGTAGCCCCACACACCTGGGGGCTGCAGGCTTTCCTGCTGCCATCAGCCTCAAAACCACCCTTTCTCACTTGGCGCCGGGCCAGGCCCAAAAATGGCCATATGTCTAGAGACTGGTCCCACGCCCAAAGAGCCAGCAGGGAAAACTATGCCTTGTTCTAAAGCTCTTTGGGAACCGCTTGCGTAGCCCCACACACCTGGGGGCTGCAGGCTTTCCTGCTGCCTTCAGCCTCAAAACCACCCTTTTCCACATGGCGTCACGCCAGGCAAAAAAATGGCCATATGTCTGGAGACTGGTCTCACGACCAAAGAGCCAGCAGGGAAAACTATGCCTTGTTCTAAAGCTCTTTGGGAACCGCTTGCGTAGCCCCACACACCTGGGGGCTGCAGGCTTTCCTGCTGCCTTCAGCCTCAGAAGAACCCTTTCGCACTTGGCGCCACGCCAGGCACAAATATGGCCATATGTCTGGAGATTGGTTCCACGCCCAAAGAGCCAGCAGGGAAAACTATGCCTTGTTCTAAAGCTCTTTGGGAACGGCTTGCGTAGCCCCACAGACCTGGGGGCTGCAGGCTTTCCTGCTGCCTTCAGCCTCAAAACCACCCTTTTCCACATGGCGTCACGCCAGGCCCAAAAATGGCCATATGTCTGGAGACAGGTCCCACGCCCAAAGAGCCAGCAGGGAAAACTATGCCTTGTTCTAAAGCTCTTTGGGAACGGCTTGTGTAGCCCCACAGACCTGGGGGCTGCAGGCTTTCCTGCTGCCTTCAGCCTCAAAACCACCCTTTCTCACTTGGCGCCGGGCCAGGCCCAAAAATGGCCGTATGTCTGGAGACTGGTCCCACGCCCAAAGAGCCAGCAGGGAAAACTATGCCTTGTTCTAAAGCTCTTTGGGAACGGCTTGCGTAGCCCCACAGACCTGGGGACTGCAGGCTTTCCTGCTGCCTTCAGCCTCAAAACCACCCTTCCCCACATGGCGCCAAGCCAGGCCCAAAAATGGCCATATGTCTGGGGACTGGTCCCACGCCCAAAGAGCCAGCAGGGAAAACTATGCCTTGTTCTAAAGCTCTTTGGGAACCGCTTGCGTAGCCCCACACACCTGGGGGCTGCAGGCTTTCCTGCTGCCTTCAGCCTCAAAACCACCCTTTCCCACTTGGCGACGCGCCAGGCACAAAAATGGCCGTATGTCTGGAGACTGGTCCCACGCCCAAAGAGCCAGCAGGGAAAACTATGCCTTGTTCTAAAGCTCTTTGGGAACCGCTTGCGTAGCCCCACAGACCTGGGGGCTGCAGGCTTTCCTGCTGCCTTCAGCCTCAAAACAACCCTTTTCCACATGGCGTCACGCCAGGCACAAAAATGGCCATATGTCTGGAGGCTGGTCCCACGCCCAAAGAGCCAGCAGGGAAAACTAAGCCTTGTTATAAAGCTCTTTGGGAACCGCTTGCGTAGCCCCACAGACCTGGGGGCTGCAGGCTTTCCTGCTGCCTTCAGCCTCAAAACCACCCTTTTCCACATGGCGTCACGCCAGGCAAAAAATAGGCCATATGTCTGGAGGTTGGTCCCACGCCCAAAGAGCCAGCAGGGAAAACTATGCCTTGTTCTAAAGCTCTTTGGGAACCGCTTGCGTAGCCCCACACACCTGGGGGCTGCAGGCTTTCCTGCTCTCTTCAGCCTCAGAAGAACCCTTTCGCACTTGGCGCCGCGCCAGGCACAAAAATGGACATATGTCTGGAGATTGGTTCCACGCCCAAAGAGCCAGCAGGGAAAACTATGCCTTGTTCTAAAGCTCTTTGGGAACCGCTTGCGTAGCCCCACACACCTGGGGGCTGCAGGCTTTCCTGCTGCCTTCAGCCTCAAAACAACCTATTTCCACATGGCGTCACACCAGGCACAAAAATGGCCATATGTCTGGAGACTGGTCCCACGCCCAAAGAGCCAGCAGGGAAAACTAAGCCTTGTCCTAAAGCTCTTTGGGAACCGCTTGCGTAGCCCCACACACCTGGGGGCTGCAGGCTTTCCTGCTGCCTTCAGCCTCAAAACCACCCATTCCCACTTGGCGCCGCGCCAGGCCCAAAAATGGCCATATGTCTGGAGACTGGTCCCACGCCCAAAGAGCCAGCAGGGAAAACTATGCCTTGTTCTAAAGCTCTTTGGGAACCTCTTGCGTAGCCCCACAGACCTATGGGCTGCAGGCTTTCCTGCTACCTTCAGCCTCAAAACCACCCTTTTCCACATGGCGTCACGCCAGGCAAAAAAATGGCCATATGTCTGGAGACTGGTCCCACGCCCAAAGAGCCAGCAGGGAAAACTATGCCTTGTTCTAAAGCTCTTTGGGAACCGCTTGCGTAGCCCCACACACCTGGGGGCTGCAGGCTTTCCTGCTCTCTTCAGCCTCAGAAGAACCCTTTCGCACTTGGCGCCGCGCCAGGCACAAAAATGGAGATATGTCTGGAGATTGGTTCCACGCCCAAAGAGCCAGCAGGGAAAACTATGCCTTGTTCTAAAGCTCTTTGGGAACCGCTTGCGTAGCCCCACACACCTGGGGGCTGCAGGCTTTCCTGCTGCCTTCAGCCTCAAAACCACCCTTTTCCACATGGCGTCACGCCAGGCAGAAAAATGGCCATATGTCTGGAGACTGGTCCCACGCCCAAAGAGCCAGCAGGGAAAACTATGCCTTGTTCTAAAGCTCTTTGGGAACCGCTTGCGTAGCCCCACACACCTAGGGGCTGCAGGCTTTCCTGCTGCCTTCAGCCTCAAAACCACCCTTTCCCACTTGGCGCCGCGCCAGGCCCAAAAATGGCCGTATGTCTGGAGACTGGTGCCACGCCCAAAGAGCCAGCAGGGAAAACTATGCCTTGTTCTAAAGCTCTTTGGGAACCGCTTGCGTAGCCCCACACACCTGGGGGCTGCAGGCTTTCCTGCTGCCTTCAGCCTCAAAACCACCCTTTTCCACATGGCGTCACGCCAGGCCCAAAAATGGCCATATGTCTGGAGACTGGTCCCACGCCCAAAGAGCCAGCAGGGAAAACTATGCCTTGTTCTAAAGCTCTTTGGGAACCGCTTGCGTAGCCCCACACACCTGGGGGCTGCAGGCTTTCCTGCTCTCTTCAGCCTCAAAACCACCCTTTCTCACTTGGCGCCGGGCCAGGCCCAAAAATGGCCATATGTCTGGAGGTTGGTCCCACGCCCAAAGAGCCAGCAGGGAAAACTATGCCTTGTTCTAAAGCTCTTTGGGAACCGCTTGCGTAGCCCCACACACCTGGGGGCTGCAGGCTTTCCTGCTGCCTTCAGCCTCAAAAACACCCTTCCCCACATGGCGCCAAGCCAGGCACAAAAATGGCCATATGTTTGGAGATTGGTCCCACGCCCAAATAGCCAGCAGGGAAAACTATGCCTTGTTCTAAAGCTCTTTGGGAACCGCTTGCGTAGCCCCACACACCTGGGGTCTGCAGGCTTTCCTGCTGCCTTCAGCCTCAAAACCACCCTTTCCCACTTGGCGCCGCGCCATGCCCAAAAATGGCCGTATGTCTGGAGACTGGTGCCACGCCCAAAGAGCCAGCAGGGAAAACTATGCCTTGTTCTAAAGCTCTTTGGGAACGGCTTGCGTAGCCCCACACACCTGGGGGCTGCAGGCTTTCCTGCTGCCTTCAGCCTCAAAACCACCCTTTTCCACATGGCGTCACGCCAGGCCCAAAAATGGCCATATGTCTGGAGACTGGTCCCACGCCCAAAGAGCCAGCAGGGAAAACTATGCCTTGTTCTAAAGCTCTTTGGGAACCGCTTGCGTAGCCCCACACACCTGGGGGCTGCAGGCTTTCCTGCTGCCTTCAGCCTCAAAACCACCCTTTCTCACTTGGCGCCGGGCCAGGCCCAAAAATGGCCATATGTCTAGAGACTGGTCCCACGCCCAAAGAGCCAGCAGGGAAAACTATGCCTTGTTCTAAAGCTCTTTGGGAACCGCTTGCGTAGCCCCACACACCTGGGGGCTGCAGGCTTTCCTGCTGCCTTCAGCCTCAAAACCACCCTTTTCCACATGGCGTCACGCCAGGCAAAAAAATGGCCATATGTCTGGAGACTGGTCCCACGACCAAAGAGCCAGCAGGGAAAACTATGCCTTGTTCTAAAGCTCTTTGGGAACCGCTTGCGTAGCCCCACACACCTGGGGGCTGCAGGCTTTCCTGCTGCCTTCAGCCTCAGAAGAACCCTTTCGCACTTGGCGCCACGCCAGGCACAAATATGGCCATATGTCTGGAGATTGGTTCCACGCCCAAAGAGCCAGCAGGGAAAACTATGCCTTGTTCTAAAGCTCTTTGGGAACGGCTTGCGTAGCCCCACACACCTGGGGACTGCAGGCTTTCCTGCTGCCTTCAGCCTCAAAACCACCCTTTTCCACATGGCGTCACGCCAGGCCCAAAAATGGCCATATGTCTGGAGACAGGTCCCACGCCCAAAGAGCCAGCAGGGAAAACTATGCCTTGTTCTAAAGCTCTTTGGGAACGGCTTGTGTAGCCCCACAGACCTGGGGGCTGCAGGCTTTCCTGCTGCCTTCAGCCTCAAAACCACCCTTTCTCACTTGGCGCCGGGCCAGGCCCAAAAATGGCCATATGTCTGGAGACTGGTCCCACGCCCAAAGAGCCAGCAGGGAAAACTATGCCTTGTTCTAAAGCTCTTTGGGAACGGCTTGCGTAGCCCCACAGACCTGGGGACTGCAGGCTTTCCTGCTGCCTTCAGCCTCAAAACCACCCTTCCCCACATGGCGCCAAGCCAGGCCCAAAAATGGCCATATGTCTGGGGACTGGTCCCACGCCCAAAGAGCCAGCAGGGAAAACTATGCCTTGTTCTAAAGCTCTTTGGGAACCGCTTGCGTAGCCCCACACACCTGGGGGCTGCAGGCTTTCCTGCTGCCTTCAGCCTCAAAACCACCCTTTCCCACTTGGCGACGCGCCAGGCACAAAAATGGCCGTATGTCTGGAGACTGGTCCCACGCCCAAAGAGCCAGCAGGGAAAACTATGCCTTGTTCTAAAGCTCTTTGGGAACCGCTTGCGTAGCCCCACAGACCTGGGGGCTGCAGGCTTTCCTGCTGCCTTCAGCCTCAAAACAACCCTTTTCCACATGGCGTCACGCCAGGCACAAAAATGGCCATATGTCTGGAGGCTGGTCCCACGCCCAAAGAGCCAGCAGGGAAAACTAAGCCTTGTTATAAAGCTCTTTGGGAACCGCTTGCGTAGCCCCACAGACCTGGGGGCTGCAGGCTTTCCTGCTGCCTTCAGCCTCAAAACCACCCTTTTCCACATGGCGTCACGCCAGGCAAAAAATAGGCCATATGTCTGGAGGTTGGTCCCACGCCCAAAGAGCCAGCAGGGAAAACTATGCCTTGTTCTAAAGCTCTTTGGGAACCGCTTGCGTAGCCCCACACACCTGGGGGCTGCAGGCTTTCCTGCTCTCTTCAGCCTCAGAAGAACCCTTTCGCACTTGGCGCCGCGCCAGGCACAAAAATGGACATATGTCTGGAGATTGGTTCCACGCCCAAAGAGCCAGCAGGGAAAACTATGCCTTGTTCTAAAGCTCTTTGGGAACCGCTTGCGTAGCCCCACACACCTGGGGGCTGCAGGCTTTCCTGCTGCCTTCAGCCTCAAAACAACCCTTTTCCACATGGCGTCACACCAGGCACAAAAATGGCCATATGTCTGGAGACTGGTCCCACGCCCAAAGAGCCAGCAGGGAAAACTAAGCCTTGTCCTAAAGCTCTTTGGGAACCGCTTGCGTAGCCCCACACACCTGGGGGCTGCAGGCTTTCCTGCTGCCTTCAGCCTCAAAACCACCCTTTCCCACTTGGCGCCGCGCCAGGCCCAAAAATGGCCATATGTCTGGAGACTGGTCCCACGCCCAAAGAGCCAGCAGGGAAAACTATGCCTTGTTCTAAAGCTCTTTGGGAACCTCTTGCGTAGCCCCACAGACCTGGGGGCTGCAGGCTTTCCTGCTACCTTCAGCCTCAAAACCACCCTTTTCCACATGGCGTCACGCCAGGCAAAAAAATGGCCATATGTCTGGAGGTTGGTCCCACGCCCAAAGAGCCAGCAGGGAAAACTATGCCTTGTTCTAAAGCTCTTTGGGAACCGCTTGCGTAGCCCCACACACCTGGGGGCTGCAGGCTTTCCTGCTCTCTTCAGCCTCAGAAGAACCCTTTCGCACTTGGCGCCGCGCCAGGCACAAAAAAGGCCATATGTCTGGAGATTGGTTCCACGCCCAAAGAGCCAGCAGGGAAAATTATGCCTTGTTCTAAAGCTCTTTGGGAACCGCTTGCGTAGCCCCACACACCTGGGGGCTGCAGGCTTTCCTGCTGCCTTCAGCCTCAAAACCACCCTTTTCCACATGGCGTCACGCCAGGCCCAAAAATGGCCATATGTCTGGAGACTGGTCCCACGGCCAAAGAGCCAGCAGGGAAAACTATGCCTTGTTCTAAAGCTCTTTGGGAACCGCTTGCGTAGCCCCACACACCTGGGGGCTGCAGGCTTTCCTGCTGCCTTCAGCCTCAAAACCACCCTTTCCCACTTGGCGCCGCGCCAGGCCCAAAAATGGCCGTATGTCTGGAGACTGGTGCCACGCCCAAAGAGCCAGCAGGGAAAACTATGCCTTGTTCTAAAGCTCTTTGGGAACGGCTTGCGTAGCCCCACACACCTGGGGGCTGCAGGCTTTCCTGCTGCCTTCAGCCTCAAAACCACCCTTTTCCACATGGCGTCACGCCAGGCCCAAAAATGGCCATATGTCTGGAGACTGGTCCCACGCCCAAAGAGCCAGCAGGGAAAACTATGCCTTGTTCTAAAGCTCTTTGGGAACCGCTTGCGTAGCCCCACACACCTGGGGGCTGCAGGCTTTCCTGCTCTCTTCAGCCTCAAAACCACCCTTTTCCACATGGCGTTGCGCCAGGCAAAAAAATGGCCATATGTCTGGAGGTTGGTCCCACGCCCAAAGAGCCAGCAGGGAAAACTATGCCTTGTTCTAAAGCTCTTTGGGAACCGCTTGCGTAGCCCCACACACCTGGGGGCTGCAGGCTTTCCTGCTCTCTTCAGCCTCAGAAGAACCCTTTCGCACTTGGCGCCGCGCCAGGCACAAAAATGGCCATATGTCTGGAGACTGGTGCCACGCCCAAAGAGCCAGCAGGGAAAACTATGCCTTGTTCTAAAGCTCTTTGGGAACGGCTTGCGTAGCCCCACACACCTGGGGGCTGCAGGCTTTCCTGCTGCCTTCAGCCTCAAAACCACCCTTTCCCACTTGGCGCCGCGCCAGGCACAAAAATGGCCATATGTCTGGAGATTGGTCCCACGCCCAAAGAGCCAGCAGGGAAAAATAAGCCTTGTTATAAAGCTCTTTGGGAACCGCTTGCGTAGCCCCACACACCTGGGGGCTGCAGGCTTTCCTGCTGCCTTCAGCCTCAAAACCACCCTTTCTCACTTGGCGCCGGGCCAGGCACAAAAATGGCCATATGTCTGGAGACTGGTCCCACGCCCAAAGAGCCAGCAGGGAAAACTATGCCTTGTTCTAAAGCTCTTTGGGAACCGCTTGCGTAGCCCCACACACCTGGGGGCTGCAGGCTTTCCTGCTCTCTTCAGCCTCAGAAGAACCCTTTCGCACTTGGCGCCGCGCCAGGCACAAAAATGGCCATATGTCTGGAGATTGGTCCCACGCCCAAAGAGCCAGCAGGGAAAACTATGCCTTGTTCTAAAGCTCTTTGGGAACCGCTTGCGTAGCCCCACACACCTGGGGGCTGCAGGCTTTCCTGCTGCCTTCAGCCTCAAAACCACCCTTCCCCACATGGCGTCACGCCAGGCCCAAAAATGGCCATATGTCTGGAGACTGGTCCCACGCCCAAAGAGCCAGCAGGGAAAACTATGCCTTGTTCTAAAGCTCTTTGGGAACCGCTTGCGTAGCCCCACACACCTGGGGGCTGCAGGCTTTCCTGCTGCCTTCAGCCTCAAAACCACCCTTTCTCACTTGGCGCCGGGCCAGGCCCAAAAATGGCCATATGTCTAGAGACTGGTCCCACGCCCAAAGAGCCAGCAGGGAAAACTATGCCTTGTTCTAAAGCTCTTTGGGAACCGCTTGCGTAGCCCCACACACCTGGGGGCTGCAGGCTTTCCTGCTGCCTTCAGCCTCAAAACCACCCTTTCCCACTTGGCGCCGCGCCAGGCCCAAAAATGGCCGTATGTCTGGAGACTGGTGCCACGCCCAAAGAGCCAGCAGGGAAAACTATGCCTTGTTCTAAAGCTCTTTGGGAACCGCTTGCGTAGCCCCACACACCTGGGGGCTGCAGGCTTTCCTGCTGCCTTCAGCCTCAAAACCACCCTTTTCCACATGGCGTCACGCCAGGCCCAAAAATGGCCATATGTCTGGAGACTGGTCCCACGCCCAAAGAGCCAGCGGGGAAAACTATGCCTTGTTCTAAAGCTCTTTGGGAACCGCTTGCGTAGCCCCACACACCTGGGGGCTGCAGGCTTTCCTG
The DNA here is from genome assembly GCF_963924245.1 of Chroicocephalus ridibundus. Taxonomy (NCBI): domain Eukaryota; kingdom Metazoa; phylum Chordata; class Aves; order Charadriiformes; family Laridae; genus Chroicocephalus; species Chroicocephalus ridibundus. The sequence goes on from NW_026961433.1 coordinate 2,207,701, forward strand.
CTGCCTTCAGCCTCAAAACCACCCTTTCTCACTTGGCGCCGGGCCAGGCCCAAAAATGGCCATATGTCTAGAGACTGGTGCCACGCCCAAAGAGCCAGCAGGGAAAACTATGCCTTGTTCTAAAGCTCTTTGGGAACCGCTTGCGTAGCCCCACACACCTGGGGTCTGCAGGCTTTCCTGCTGCCTTCAGCCTCAAAAACACCCTTCCCCACTTGGCGCCGCGCCATGCCCAAAAATGGCCATATGTTTGGAGATTGGTCCCACGCCCAAAGAGCCAGCAGGGAAAACTATGCCTTGTTCTAAAGCTCTTTGGGAACCGCTTGCGTAGCCCCACACACGTGGGGGCTGCAGGCTTTCCTGCTCTCTTCAGCCTCAAAACCACCCTTTTCCACATGGCGTTGCGCCAGGCAAAAAAATGGCCATATGTCTGGAGGTTGGTCCCACGCCCAAAGAGCCAGCAGGGAAAACTATGCCTTGTTCTAAAGCTCTTTGGGAACCGCTTGCATAGCCCCACACACCTGGGGGCTGCAGGCTTTCCTGCTCTCTTCAGCCTCAGAAGAACCCTTTCGCACTTGGCGCCGCGCCAGGCACAAAAATGGCCATATGTCTGGAGATTGGTCCCACGCCCAAAGAGCCAGCAGGGAAAACTATGCCTAGTTCTAAAGCTCTTTGGGAAACGCTTGCGTAGCCCCACAGACCTGGGGGCTGCAGGCTTTCCTGCTGCCTTCAGCCTCAAAACAACCCTTTTCCACATGGCGTCACGCCAGGCACAAAAATGGCCATATGTCTGGAGGCTGGTCCCACGCCCAAAGAGCCAGCAGGGAAAACTAAGCCTTGTTATAAAGCTCTTTGGGAACCTCTTGCGTAGCCCCACAGACCTGGGGGCTGCAGGCTTTCCTGCTGCCTTCAGCCTCAAAACCACCCTTTTCCACATGGCGTTGCGCCAGGGAAAAAAATGGCCATATGTCTGGAGGTTGGTCCCACGCCCAAAGAGCCAGCAGGGAAAACTATGCCTTGTTCTAAAGCTCTTTGGGAACCGCTTGCGTAGCCCCACACACCTGGGGGCTGCAGGCTTTCCTGCTGCCTTCAGCCTCAAAACCACCCTTTCCCACTTGGCGCCGCGCCAGGCACAAAAATGGCCATATGGCTGGAGACTGGTGCCACGCCCAAAGAGCCAGCAGGGAAAACTATGCCTTGTTCTAAAGCTCTTTGGGAACCGCTTGCGTAGCCCCACACACCTGGGGGCTGCAGGCTTTCCTGCTGCCTTCAGCCTCAAAACAACCCTTTTCCACATGGCGTCACGCCAGGCACAAAAATGGCCATATTTCTGGAGATTGGTCCCACGCCCAAAGAGCCAGCAGGGAAAACTAAGCCTTGTTATAAAGCTCTTTGGGAACCGCTTGCGTAGCCCCACACACCTGGGGGCTGCAGGCTTCCCTGCTGCCTTCAGCCTCAAAACCACCCTTTCTCACTTGGCGCCGGGCCAGGCCCAAAAATGGCCATATGTCTAGAGACTGGTCCCACGCCCAAAGAGCCAGCAGGGAAAACTATGCATTGTTCTAAAGCTCTTTGGGAACCGCTTGCGTAGCCCCACACACCTGGGGGCTGCAGGCTTTCCTGCTGCCTTCAGCCTCAAAAACACCCTTCCCCACATGGCGCCAAGGCAGGCACAAAAATGGCCATATGTTTGGAGATTGGTCCCACGCCCAAAGAGCCAGCAGGGAAAACTATGCCTTGTTCTAAAGCTCTTTGGGAACCGCTTGCGTAGCCCCACACACCTGGGGGCTGCAGGCTTTCCTGCTGCCTTCAGCCTCAAAACCACCCTTTCTCACTTGGCGCCGCGCCATGCCCAAAAATGGCCATATGTCTGGGGACTGGTCCCACGCCCAAAGAGCCAGCAGGGAAAACTATGCCTTGTTCTAAAGCTCTTTGGGAACCGCTTGCGTAGCCCCACAGACCTGGGGGCTGCAGGCTTTCCTGCTCTCTTCAGCCTCAAAACCACCCTTTTCCACATGGCGTTGCGCCAGGCAAAAAAATGGCCATATGTCTGGAGGTTGGTCCCACGCCCAAAGAGCCAGCAGGGAAAACTATGCCTTGTTCTAAAGCTCTTTGGGAACCGCTTGCGTAGCCCCACACACCTGGGGGCTGCAGGCTTTCCTGCTGCCTTCAGCCTCAAAACCACCCTTTCCCACTTGGCGCCGCGCCAGGCACAAAAATGGCCGTATGTCTGGAGACTGGTGCCACGCCCAAAGAGCCAGCAGGGAAAACTATGCCTTGTTCTAAAGCTCTTTGGGAACGGCTTGCGTAGCCCCACACACCTGGGGGCTGCAGGCTTTCCTGCTGCCTTCAGCCTCAAAACCACCCTTTTCCACATGGCGTCACGCCAGGCCCAAAAATGGCCATATGTCTAGAGACTGGTCCCACGCCCAAAGAGCCAGCAGGGAAAACTATGCCTTGTTCTAAAGCTCTTTGGGAACCGCTTGCGTAGCCCCACACACCTGGGGGCTGCAGGCTTTCCTGCTGCCTTCAGCCTCAAAACCACCCTTTCTCACTTGGCGCCGGGCCAGGCCCAAAAATGGCCATATGTCTAGAGACTGGTCCCACGCCCAAAGAGCCAGCAGGGAAAACTATGCCTTGTTCTAAAGCTCTTTGGGAACCGCTTGCGTAGCCCCACACACCTGGGGGCTGCAGGCTTTCCTGCTGCCTTCAGCCTCAAAAACACCCTTCCCCACATGGCGCCAAGCCAGGCACAAAAATGGCCATATGTTTGGAGATTGGTCCCACGCCCAAATAGCCAGCAGGGAAAACTATGCCTTGTTCTAAAGCTCTTTGGGAACCGCTTGCGTAGCCCCACACACCTGGGGTCTGCAGGCTTTCCTGCTGCCTTCAGCCTCAAAACCACCCTTTCTCACTTGGCGCCGCGCCATGCCCAAAAATGGCCATATGTCTGGGGACTGGTCCCACGCCCAAAGAGCCAGCAGGGAAAACTATGCCTTGTTCTAAAGCTCTTTGGGAACCGCTTGCGTAGCCCCACACACCTGGGGGCTGCAGGCTTTCCTGCTCTCTTCAGCCTCAAAACCACCCTTTTCCACATGGCGTTGCGCCAGGCAAAAAAATGGCCATATGTCTGGAGGTTGGTCCCACGCCCAAAGAGCCAGCAGGGAAAACTATGCCTTGTTCTAAAGCTCTTTGGGAACCGCTTGCATAGCCCCACACACCTGGGGGCTGCAGGCTTTCCTGCTCTCTTCAGCCTCAAAAGCACCCTTTCTCACTTGGCGCCGCGCCATGCCCAAAAATGGCCATATGTCTGGGGACTGGTCCCACGCCCAAAGAGCCAGCAGGGAAAACTATGCCTTGTTCTAAAGCTCTTTGGGAACCGCTTGCGTAGCCCCACACAGGTGGGGGCTGCAGGCTTTCCTGCTCTCTTCAGCCTCAGAAGAACCCTTTCGCACTTGGCGCCGCGCCAGGCACAAAAATGGCCATATGTCTGGAGATTGGTCCCACGCCCAAAGAGCCAGCAGGGAAAACTATGCCTTGTTCTAAAGCTCTTTGGGAACCTCTTGCGTAGCCCCACACACCTGGGGGCTGCAGGCTTTCCTGCTGCCTTCAGCCTCAAAACCACCCTTTTCCACATGGCGTTGCGCCAGGCAAAAAAATGGCCATATGTCTGGAGGTTGGTCCCACGCCCAAAGAGCCAGCAGGGAAAACTATGCCTTGTTCTAAAGCTCTTTGGGAACCGCTTGCGTAGCCCCACACACCTGGGGGCTGCAGGCTTTCCTGCTCTCTTCAGCCTCAGAAGAAACCTTTCTCACTTGGCGCCGCGCCAGGCACAAAAATGGCCATATGTCTGGAGATTGGTCCCACGCCCAAAGAGCCAGCAGGGAAAACTATGCCTTGTTCTAAAGCTCTTTGGGAACCGCTTGCGTAGCCCCACACACCTGGGGGCTGCAGGCTTTCCTGCTGCCTTCAGCCTCAAAACCACCCTTTCCCACTTGGCGCCGCGCCAGGCACAAAAATGGCCATATGGCTGGAGACTGGTGCCACGCCCAAAGAGCCAGCAGGGAAAACTATGCCTAGTTCTAAAGCTCTTTGGGAACCGCTTGCGTAGCCCCACACACCTGGGGGCTGCAGGCTTTCCTGCTCTCTTCAGCCTCAAAACCACCCTTTTCCACATGGCGTCACGCCAGGCAAAAAAATGGCCATATGTCTGGAGGTTGGTCCCACGCCCAAAGAGCCAGCAGGGAAAACTATGCCTTGTTCTAAAGCTCTTTGGGAACCGCTTGCGTAGCCCCACACACCTGGGGGCTGCAGGCTTTCCTGCTCTCTTCAGCCTCAGAAGAACCCTTTCGCACTTGGCGCCGTGCCAGGCACAAAAATGGCCATATGTCTGGAGATTGGTCCCACGCCCAAAGAGCCAGCAGGGAAAACTATGCCTTGTTCTAAAGCTCTTTGGGAACCGCTTGCGTAGCCCCACACACCTGGGGGCTGCAGGCTTTCCTGCTGCCTTCAGCCTCAAAACCACCCTTTTCCACATGGCGTCACGCCAGGCCCAAAAATGGCCATATGTCTGGAGACTGGTCCCACGCCCAAAGAGCCAGCAGGGAAAACTATGCCTTGTTCTAAAGCTCTTTGGGAACCGCTTGCGTAGCCCCACACACCTGGGGGCTGCAGGCTTTCCTGCTGCCTTCAGCCTCAAAACCACCCTTTCTCACTTGGCGCCGGGCCAGGCCCAAAAATGGCCATATGTCTAGAGACTGGTCCCACGCCCAAAGAGCCAGCAGGGAAAACTATGCCTTGTTCTAAAGCTCTTTGGGAACCGCTTGCGTAGCCCCACACACCTGGGGGCTGCAGGCTTTCCTGCTGCCTTCAGCCTCAAAACCACCCTTTCCCACTTGGCGCCGCGCCAGGCCCAAAAATGGCCGTATGTCTGGAGACTGGTGCCACGCCCAAAGAGCCAGCAGGGAAAACTATGCCTTGTTCTAAAGCTCTTTGGGAACGGCTTGCGTAGCCCCACACACCTGGGGGCTGCAGGCTTTCCTGCTGCCTTCAGCCTCAAAACCACCCTTTTCCACATGGCGTCACGCCAGGCCCAAAAATGGCCATATGTCTGGAGACTGGTCCCACGCCCAAAGATCCAGCAGGGAAAACTATGCCTTGTTCTAAAGCTCTTTGGGAACCGCTTGCGTAGCCCCACACACCTGGGGGCTGCAGGCTTTCCTGCTGCCTTCAGCCTCAAAACCACCCTTTCTCACTTGGCGCCGGGCCAGGCCCAAAAATGGCCATATGTCTAGAGACTGGTCCCACGCCCAAAGAGCCAGCAGGGAAAACTATGCCTTGTTCTAAAGCTCTTTGGGAACCGCTTGCGTAGCCCCACACACCTGGGGGCTGCAGGCTTTCCTGCTGCCTTCAGCCTCAAAAACACCCTTCCCCACATGGCGCCAAGCCAGGCACAAAAATGGCCATATGTTTGGAGATTGGTCCCACGCCCAAAGAGCCAGCAGGGAAAACTATGCCTTGTTCTAAAGCTCTTTGGGAACCGCTTGCGTAGCCCCACACACCTGGGGGCTGCAGGCTTTCCTGCTGCCTTCAGCCTCAAAACCACCCTTTCTCACTTGGCGCCGCGCCATGCCCAAAAATGGCCATATGTCTGGGGACTGGTCCCACGCCCAAAGAGCCAGCAGGGAAAACTATGCCTTGTTCTAAAGCTCTTTGGGAACCGCTTGCGTAGCCCCACAGACCTGGGGGCTGCAGGCTTTCCTGCTCTCTTCAGCCTCAAAACCACCCTTTTCCACATGGCGTTGCGCCAGGCAAAAAAATGGCCATATGTCTGGAGGTTGGTCCCACGCCCAAAGAGCCAGCAGGGAAAACTATGCCTTGTTCTAAAGCTCTTTGGGAACCGCTTGCATAGCCCCACACACCTGGGGGCTGCAGGCTTTCCTGCTCTCTTCAGCCTCAGAAGAACCCTTTCGCACTTGGCGCCGCGCCAGGCACAAAAATGGCCATATGTCTGGAGATTGGTCCCACGCCCAAAGAGCCAGCAGGGAAAACTATGCCTTGTTCTAAAGCTCTTTGGGAACCGCTTGCGTAGCCCCACACACCTGGGGGCTGCAGGCTTTCCTGCTGCCTTCAGCCTCAAAACCACCCTTTCCCACTTGGCGCCGCGCCAGGCACAAAAATGGCCATATGGCTGGAGACTGGTGCCACGCCCAAAGAGCCAGCAGGGAAAACTATGCCTAGTTCTAAAGCTCTTTGGGAACCGCTTGCGTAGCCCCACAGACCTGGGGGCTGCAGGCTTTCCTGCTGCCTTCAGCCTCAAAACAACCCTTTTCCACATGGCGTCACGCCAGGCACAAAAATGGCCATATGTCTGGAGGCTGGTCCCACGCCCAAAGAGCCAGCAGGGAAAACTAAGCCTTGTTATAAAGCTCTTTGGGAACCGCTTGCGTAGCCCCACACACCTGGGGTCTGCAGGCTTTCCTGCTGCCTTCAGCCTCAAAACCACCCTTTCTCACTTGGCGCCGCGCCATGCCCAAAAATGGCCATATGTCTGGGGACTGGTCCCACGCCCAAAGAGCCAGCAGGGAAAACTATGCCTTGTTCTAAAGCTCTTTGGGAACCGCTTGCGTAGCCCCACACAGGTGGGGGCTGCAGGCTTTCCTGCTCTCTTCAGCCTCAGAAGAACCCTTTCGCACTTGGCGCCGCGCAAGGCACAAAAATGGCCATATGTCTGGAGATTGGTCCCACGCCCAAAGAGCCAGCAGGGAAAACTATGCCTTGTTCTAAAGCTCTTTGGGAACCGCTTGCGTAGCCCCAGACACCTGGGGGCTGCAGGCTTTCCTGCTGCCTTCAGCCTCAAAACCACCCTTTTCCACATGGCGTTGCGCCAGGCAAAAAAATGGCCATATGTCTGGAGGTTGGTCCCACGCCCAAAGAGCCAGCAGGGAAAACTATGCCTTGTTCTAAAGCTCTTTGGGAACCGCTTGCGTAGCCCCACACACCTGGGGGCTGCAGGCTTTCCTGCTCTCTTCAGCCTCAGAAGAACCCTTTCGCACTTGGCGCCGCGCCAGGCACAAAAATGGCCATATGTCTGGAGATTGGTCCCACGCCCAAAGAGCCAGCAGGGAAAACTATGCCTTGTTCTAAAGCTCTTTGGGAACCGCTTGCGTAGCCCCACACACCTGGGGGCTGCAGGCTTTCCTGCTGCCTTCAGCCTCAAAACCACCCTTTCCCACTTGGCGCCGCGCCAGGCACAAAAATGGCCATATGGCTGGAGACTGGTGCCACGCCCAAAGAGCCAGCAGGGAAAACTATGCCTAGTTCTAAAGCTCTTTGGGAACCGCTTGCGTAGCCCCACAGACCTGGGGGCTGCAGGCTTTCCTGCTGCCTTCAGCCTCAAAAAAACCCTTTTCCACATGGCGTCACGCCAGGCAGAAAAATGGCCATATGTCTGGAGGCTGGTCCCACGCCCAAAGAGCCAGCAGGGAAAACTAAGCCTTGTTATAAAGCTCTTTGGGAACCGCTTGCGTAGCCCCACAGACCTGGGGGCTGCAGGCTTTCCTGCTGCCTTCAGCCTCAAAACCACCCTTTTCCACATGGCGTTGCGCCAGGCAAAAAAATGGCCATATGTCTGGAGGTTGGTCCCACGCCCAAAGAGCCAGCAGGGAAAACTATGCCTTGTTCTAAAGCTCTTTGGGAACCGCTTGCGTAGCCCCACACACCTGGGGGCTGCAGGCTTTCCTGCTCTCTTCAGCCTCAGAAGAACCCTTTCGCACTTGGCGCCGCGCCAGGCACAAAAATGGACATATGTCTGGAGACTGGTCCCACGCCCAAAGAGCCAGCAGGGAAAACTATGCCTTGTTCTAAAGCTCTTTCGGAACGGCTTGCGTAGCCCCACACACCTGGGGGCTGCAGGCTTTCCTGCTGACTTCAGCCTCAAAACAACCCTTTTCCACATGGCGTCACACCAGGCACAAAAATGGCCATATGTCTGGAGGCTGGTCCCTTTCCCAAAGAGCCAGCACGGAAAACTATGCCTTATTCTAAAGCTCTTTGGGAACCGCTTGCGTAGCCCTACACACCTGGGGGCTGCAGGCTTTCCTGCTGCCTTCAGCCTCAAAACCACCCTTTCCCACTTGGCGCCACGCCAGGCACAAAAATGGCCATATGTCTGGGGACTGGTCCCACGCCCAAAGAGCCAGCAGGGAAAACTAAGCCTTGTTCTAAAGCTCTTTGGGAACCGCTTGCGTAGCCCCACACACCTGGGGGCTGCAGGCTTTCCTGCTGCCTTCAGCCTCAAAAGAACCCTTTCGCACTTGGCGCCGCGCTAGGCCCAAAAATGGCCATATGTCTGGAGACTGGTGCCACGCCCAAAGAGCCAGCAGGGAAAACTATGCCTTGTTCTAAAGCTCTTTGGGAACCGCTTGCGTAGCCCCACAGACCTGGGGGCTGCAGGCTTTCCTGCTGCCTTCAGCCTCAAAACCACCCTTTTCCACATGGCGTTGCGCCAGGCAAAAAAATGGCCATATGTCTGGAGGTTGGTCCCACGCCCAAAGAGCCAGCAGGGAAAACTATGCCTTGTTCTAAAGCTCTTTGGGAACCGCTTGCGTAGCCCCACACACCTGGGGGCTGCAGGCTTTCCTGCTCTCTTCAGCCTCAGAAGAACCCTTTCGCACTTGGCGCCGCGCCAGGCACAAAAATGGACATATGTCTGGAGACTGGTCCCACGCCCAAAGAGCCAGCAGGGAAAACTATGCCTTGTTCTAAAGCTCTTTCGGAACGGCTTGCGTAGCCCCACACACCTGGGGGCTGCAGGCTTTCCTGCTGACTTCAGCCTCAAAACAACCCTTTTCCACATGGCGTCACACCAGGCACAAAAATGGCCATATGTCTGGAGACTGGTCCCTTTCCCAAAGAGCCAGAAGGGAAAACTATGCCTTGTTCTAAAGCTCTTTGGGAACCGCTTGCGTAGCCCCACAGACCTGGGGGCTGCAGGCTTTCCTGCTGCCTTCAGCCTCAAAACCACCCTTTCCCACTTGGCGCCACGCCAGGCACAAAAATGGCCATATGTCTGGGGACTGGTCCCACGCCCAAAGAGCCAGCAGGGAAAACTAAGCCTTGTTCTAAAGCTCTTTGGGAACCGCTTGCGTAGCCCCACACACCTGGGGGCTGCAGGGTTTCCTGCTGCCTTCAGCCTCAAAAGCACCCTTTCGCACTTGGCGCCGCGCTAGGCCCAAAAATGGCCATATGTCTGGAGACTGGTGCCACGCCCAAAGAGCCAGCAGGGAAAACTATGCCTTGTTCTAAAGCTCTTTGGGAACCTCTTGCGTAGCCCCACACACCTGGGGGCTGCAGGCTTTCCTGCTGCCTTCCGCCTCAAAACCACCCTTTTCCACATGGCGTCACGCCAGGCAAAAAAATGGCCATATGTCTGGTCCCACGCCCAAAGAGCCAGCAGGGAAAACTATGCCTTGTTCTAAAGCTCTTTGGGAACCGCTTGCGTAGCCCCACACACCTGGGGGCTGCAGGCTTTCCTGCTCTCTTCATCCTCAGAAGAACCCTTTCGCACTTGGCGCCGCGCCAGGCACAAAAATGGCCATATGTCTGGAGACTGGTCCCACGCCCAAAGAGCCAGCAGGGAAAACTATGCCTAGTTCTAAAGCTCTTTGGGAACCGCTTGCGTAGCCCCACACACCTGGGGGCTGCAGGCTTTCCTGCTGCCTTCAGCCTCAAAACCACCCTTTCTCACTTGGCGCCGCGCCAGGCCCAAAAATGGCCATATGTCTAGAGACTGGTCCCACGCCCAAAGAGCCAGCAGGGAAAACTATGCCTTGTTCTAAAGCTCTTTGGGAACCGCTTGCGTAGCCCCACACACCTGGGGGCTGCAGGCTTTCCTGCTGCCTTCAGCCTCAAAACCACCCTTTCCCACTTGGCGCCGCGCCAGGCACAAAAATGGCCGTATGTCTGGAGACTCGTCCCAAGCCCAAAGAGCCAGCAGGGAAAACTATGCCTTGTTCTAAAGCTCTTTGGGAACCGCTTGCGTAGCCCCACACACCTGGGGGCTGCAGGCTTTCCTGCTGCCTTCAGCCTCAAAACCACCCTTTCTCACTTGGCGCCGGGCCAGGCCCAAAAATGGCCATATGTCTAGAGACTGGTCCCACGCCCAAAGAGCCAGCAGGGAAAACTATGCCTTGTTCTAAAGCTCTTTGGGAACCGCTTGCGTAGCCCCACACACCGGGGGTCTGCAGGCTTTCCTGCTGCCTTCAGCCTCAAAACCACCCTTTCTCACTTGGCGCCGCGCCATGCCCAAAAATGGCCATATGTCTGGGGACTGGTCCCACGCCCAAAGAGCCAGCAGGGAAAACTATGCCTTGTTCTAAAGCTCTTTGGGAACCGCTTGCGTAGCCCCACACAGGTGGGGGCTGCAGGCTTTCCTGCTCTCTTCAGCCTCAGAAGAACCCTTTCGCACTTGGCGCCGCGCCAGGCACAAAAATGGCCATATGTCTGGAGATTGGTCCCACGCCCAAAGAGCCAGCAGGGAAAACTATGCCTTGTTCTAAAGCTCTTTGGGAACCGCTTGCGTAGCCCCACACACCTGGGGGCTGCAGGCTTTCCTGCTGCCTTCAGCCTCAAAACCACCCTTTTCCACATGGCGTTGCGCCAGGCAAAAAAATGGCCATATGTCTGGAGGTTGGTCCCACGCCCAAAGAGCCAGCAGGGAAAACTATGCCTTGTTCTAAAGCTCTTTGGGAACCGCTTGCGTAGCCCCACACACCTGGGGGCTGCAGGCTTTCCTGCTCTCTTCAGCCTCAGAAGAACCCTTTCGCACTTGGCGCCGCGCCAGGCACAAAAATGGCCATATGTCTGGAGATTGGTCCCACGCCCAAAGAGCCAGCAGGGAAAACTATGCCTTGTTCTAAAGCTCTTTGGGAACCGCTTGCGTAGCCCCACACACCTGGGGGCTGCAGGCTTTCCTGCTCTCTTCAGCCTCAGAAGAACCCTTTCGCACTTGGCGCCGCGCCAGGCACAAAAATGGCCATATGTCTGGAGATTGGTCCCACGCCCAAAGAGCCAGCAGGGAAAACTATGCCTTGTTCTAAAGCTCTTTGGGAACCGCTTGCGTAGCCCCACACACCTGGGGGCTGCAGGCTTTCCTGCTGCCTTCAGCCTCAAAACCACCCTTTCCCACTTGGCGCCGCGCCAGGCACAAAAATGGCCATATGGCTGGAGACTGGTGCCACGCCCAAAGAGCCAGCAGGGAAAACTATGCCTAGTTCTAAAGCTCTTTGGGAACCGCTTGCGTAGCCCCACAGACCTGGGGGCTGCAGGCTTTCCTGCTGCCTTCAGCCTCAAAAAAACCCTTTTCCACATGGCGTCACGCCAGGCAGAAAAATGGCCATATGTCTGGAGGCTGGTCCCACGCCCAAAGAGCCAGCAGGGAAAACTAAGCCTTGTTATAAAGCTCTTTGGGAACCGCTTGCGTAGCCCCACAGACCTGGGGGCTGCAGGCTTTCCTGCTGCCTTCAGCCTCAAAACCACCCTTTTCCACATGGCGTTGCGCCAGGCAAAAAAATGGCCATATGTCTGGAGACTGGTCCCACGCCCAAAGAGCCAGCAGGGAAAACTATGCCTTGTTCTAAAGCTCTTTGGGAACCGCTTGCGTAGCCCCACACACCTGGGGGCTGCAGGCTTTCCTGCTCTCTTCAGCCTCAGAAGAACCCTTTCGCACTTGGCGCCGCGCCAGGCACAAAAATGGACATATGTCTGGAGACTGGTCCCACGCCCAAAGAGCCAGCAGGGAAAACTATGCCTTGTTCTAAAGCTCTTTCGGAACGGCTTGCGTAGCCCCACACACCTGGGGGCTGCAGGCTTTCCTGCTGACTTCAGCCTCAAAACAACCCTTTTCCACATGGCGTCACACCAGGCACAAAAATGGCCATATGTCTGGAGACTGGTCCCTTTCCCAAAGAGCCAGCACGGAAAACTATGCCTTATTCTAAAGCTCTTTGGGAACCGCTTGCGTAGCCCCACAGACCTGGGGGCTGCAGGCTTTCCTGCTGCCTTCAGCCTCAAAACCACCCTTTCCCACTTGGCGCCACGCCAGGCACAAAAATGGCCATATGTCTGGGGACTGGTCCCACGCCCAAAGAGCCAGTAGGGAAAACTAAGCCTTGTTCTAAAGCTCTTTGGGAACCGCTTGCGTAGCCCCACACACCTGGGGGCTGCAGGCTTTCCTGCTGCCTTCAGCCTCAAAAGAACCCTTTCGCACTTGGCGCCGCGCTAGGCCCAAAAATGGCCATATGTCTGGAGACTGGTGCCACGCCCAAAGAGCCAGCAGGGAAAACTATGCCTTGTTCTAAAGCTCTTTGGGAACCTCTTGCGTAGCCCCACACACCTGGGGGCTGCAGGCTTTCCTGCTGCCTTCAGCCTCAAAACCACCCTTTTCCACATGGCGTCACGCCAGGCAAAAAAATGGCCATATGTCTGGTCCCACGCCCAAAGAGCCAGCAGGGAAAACTATGCCTTGTTCTAAAGCTCTTTGGGAACCGCTTGCGTAGCCCCACACACCTGGGGGCTGCAGGCTTTCCTGCTCTCTTCATCCTCAGAAGAACCCTTTCGCACTTGGCGCCGCGCCAGGCACAAAAATGGCCATATGTCTGGAGATTGGTCCCACGCCCAAAGAGCCAGCAGGGAAAACTATGCCTTGTTCTAAAGCTCTTTGGGAACTGCTTGCGTAGCCCCACACACCTGGGGGCTGCAGGCTTTCCTGCTCTCTTCAGCCTCAAAACTACCCTTTCCCACTTGGCGCCGCGCCAGGCCCAAAAATGGCCATATGTCTAGAGACTGGTCCCACGCCCAAAGAGCCAGCAGGGAAAACTATGCCTTGTTCTAAAGCTCTTTGGGAACCGCTTGCGTAGCCCCACACACCTGGGGGCTGCAGGCTTTCCTGCTGCCTTCAGCCTCAAAACCACCCTTTCTCACTTGGCGCCGGGCCAGGCCCAAAAATGGCCATATGTCTAGAGACTGGTCCCACGCCCAAAGAGCCAGCAGGGAAAACTATGCCTTGTTCTAAAGCTCTTTGGGAACCTCTTGCGTAGCCCCACACACCTGGGGGCTGCAGGCTTTCCTGCTGCCTTCAGCCTCAAAACCACCCTTTTCCACATGGCGTCACGCCAGGCAAAAAAATGGCCATATGTCTGGAGGTTGGTCCCACGCCCAAAGAGCCAGCAGGGAAAACTATGCCTTGTTCTAAAGCTCTTTGGGAACCGCTTGCGTAGCCCCACACACCTGGGGGCTGCAGGCTTTCCTGCTCTCTTCAGCCTCAGAAGAACCCTTTCGCACTTAGCGCCGCGCCAGGCCCAAAAATGGCCATATGTCTGGAGACTGGTCCCACGCCCAAAGAGCCAGCAGGGAAAACTATGCCTTGTTCTAAAGCTCTTTGGGAACCGCTTGCGTAGCCCCACACACCTGGGGGCTGCAGGCTTTCCTGCTGCCTTCAGCCTCAAAACCACCCTTTCTCACTTGGCGCCGGGCCAGGCCCAAAAATGGCCATATGTCTAGAGACTGGTCCCACGCCCAAAGAGCCAGCAGGGAAAACTATGCCTTGTTCTAAAGCTCTTTGGGAACCGCTTGCGTAGCCCCACACACCTGGGGGCTGCAGGCTTTCCTGCTGCCTTCAGCCTCAAAACCACCCTTTCCCACTTGGCGCCGCGCCAGGCCCAAAAATGGCCGTATGTCTGGAGACTCGTCCCAAGCCCAAAGAGCCAGCAGGGAAAACTATGCCTTGTTCTAAAGCTCTTTGGGAACGGCTTGCGTAGCCCCACACACCTGGGGGCTGCAGGCTTTCCTGCTGCCTTCAGCCTCAAAACCACCCTTTCCCACATGGCGCCGCGCCAGGCCCAAAAATGGCCATATGTCTGGAGATTGGTCCCACGCCCAAAGAGCCAGCAGGGAAAACTATGCCTTGTTCTAAAGCTCTTTGGGAACCGCTTGCGTAGCCCCACACACCTGGGGGCTGCAGGCTTTCCTGCTGCCTTCAGCCTCAAAACCACCCTTTCCCACTTGGCGCCGCGCCAGGCACAAAAATGGCCATATGGCTGGAGACTGGTGCCACGCCCTAAGAGCCAGCAGGGAAAACTATGCCTAGTTCTAAAGCTCTTTGGGAACCGCTTGCGTAGCCCCACAGACCTGGGGGCTGCAGGCTTTCCTGCTGCCTTCAGCCTCAAAACAACCCTTTTCCACATGGCGTCACGCCAGGCACAAAAATGGCCATATGTCTGGAGGTTAGTCCCACGCCCAAAGAGCCAGCAGGGAAAACTATGCCTTGTTCTAAAGCTCTTTGGGAACCGCTTGCGTAGCCCCACACACCTGGGGGCTGCAGGCTTTCCTGCTCTCTTCAGCCTCAGAAGAACCCTTTCGCACTTGGCGCCGCGCCAGGCCCAAAAATGGCCATATGTCTAGAGACTGGTCCCACGCCCAAAGAGCCAGCAGGGAAAACTATGCCTTGTTCTAAAGCTCTTTGGGAACCGCTTGCGTAGCCCCACACACCTGGGGGCTGCAGGCTTTCCTGCTGCCTTCAGCCTCAAAACCACCCTTTCCCACATGGCGTCACACCAGGCACAAAAATGGCCATATGTCTGGAGATTGGTCCCTTTCCCAAAGAGCCAGCAGGGAAAACTATGCCTTGTTCTAAAGCTCTTTGGGAACCGCTTGCGTAGCCCCACACACCTGGGGGCTGCAGGCTTTCCTGCTGCCTTCAGCCTCAAAACCACCCTTTCCCACTTGGCGCCGGGCCAGGCCCAAAAATGGCCATATGTCTAGAGACTGGTCCCACGCCCAAAGAGCCAGCAGGGAAAACTATGCCTTGTTCTAAAGCTCTTTGGGAACCGCTTGCGTAGCCCCACACACCTGGGGGCTGCAGGCTTTCCTGCTGCCTTCAGCCTCAAAACCACCCTTTCCCACTTGGCGCCGCGCCAGGCCCAAAAATGGCCGTATGTCTGGAGACTCGTCCCAAGCCCAAAGAGCCAGCAGGGAAAACTATGCCTTGTTCTAAAGCTCTTTGGGAACGGCTTGCGTAGCCCCAGACACCTGGGGGCTGCAGGCTTTCCTGCTGCCTTCAGCCTCAAAACCACCCTTTTCCACATGGCGTTGCGCCAGGCAAAAAAATGGCCATATGTCTGGAGGTTGGTCCCACGCCCAAAGAGCCAGCAGGGAAAACTATGCCTTGTTCTAAAGCTCTTTGGGAACCGCTTGCGTAGCCCCACACACCTGGGGGCTGCAGGCTTTCCTGCTCTCTTCAGCCTCAGAAGAACCCTTTCGCACTTGGCGCCACGCCAGGCACAAAAATGGCCATATGTCTGGAGATTGGTCCCACGCCCAAAGAGCCAGCAGGGAAAACTATGCCTTGTTCTAAAGCTCTTTGGGAACCGCTTGCGTAGCCCCACACACCTGGGGGCTGCAGGCTTTCCTGCTGCCTTCAGCCTCAAAACCACCCTTTCCCACTTGGCGCCGCGCCAGGCACAAAAATGGCCATATGGCTGGAGACTGGTGCCACGCCCAAAGAGCCAGCAGGGAAAACTATGCCTAGTTCTAAAGCTCTTTGGGAACCGCTTGCGTAGCCCCACAGACCTGGGGGCTGCAGGCTTTCCTGCTGCCTTCAGCCTCAAAAAAACCCTTTTCCACATGGCGTCACGCCAGGCAGAAAAATGGCCATATGTCTGGAGGCTGGTCCCACGCCCAAAGAGCCAGCAGGGAAAACTAAGCCTTGTTATAAAGCTCTTTGGGAACCGCTTGCGTAGCCCCACAGACCTGGGGGCTGCAGGCTTTCCTGCTGCCTTCAGCCTCAAAACCACCCTTTTCCACATGGCGTTGCGCCAGGCAAAAAAATGGCCATATGTCTGGAGGTTGGTCCCACGCCCAAAGAGCCAGCAGGGAAAACTATGCCTTGTTCTAAAGCTCTTTGGGAACCGCTTGCGTAGCCCCACACACCTGGGGGCTGCAGGCTTTCCTGCTCTCTTCAGCCTCAGAAGAACCCTTTCGCACTTGGCGCCGCGCCAGGCACAAAAATGGACATATGTCTGGAGACTGGTCCCACGCCCAAAGAGCCAGCAGGGAAAACTATGCCTTGTTCTAAAGCTCTTTCGGAACGGCTTGCGTAGCCCCACACACCTGGGGGCTGCAGGCTTTCCTGCTGACTTCAGCCTCAAAACAACCCTTTTCCACATGGCGTCACACCAGGCACAAAAATGGCCATATGTCTGGAGACTGGTCCCTTTCCCAAAGAGCCAGCACGGAAAACTATGCCTTATTCTAAAGCTCTTTGGGAACCGCTTGCGTAGCCCCACACACCTGGGGGCTGCAGGCTTTCCTGCTGCCTTCAGCCTCAAAACCACCCTTTCCCACTTGGCGCCACGCCAGGCACAAAAATGGCCATATGTCTGGGGACTGGTCCCACGCCCAAAGAGCGAGCAGGGAAAACTAAGCCTTGTTCTAAAGCTCTTTGGGAACCGCTTGCGTAGCCCCACACACCTGGGGGCTGCAGGGTTTCCTGCTGCCTTCAGCCTCAAAAGAACCCTTTCGCACTTGGCGCCGCGCTAGGCCCAAAAATGGCCATATGTCTGGAGACTGGTGCCACGCCCAAAGAGCCAGCAGGGAAAACTATGCCTTGTTCTAAAGCTCTTTGGGAACCGCTTGCGTAGCCCCACAGACCTGGGGGCTGCAGGCTTTCCTGCTGCCTTCAGCCTCAAAACCACCCTTTTCCACATGGCGTTGCGCCAGGCAAAAAAATGGCCATATGTCTGGAGGTTGGTCCCACGCCCAAAGAGCCAGCAGGGAAAACTATGCCTTGTTCTAAAGCTCTTTGGGAACCGCTTGCGTAGCCCCACACACCTGGGGGCTGCAGGCTTTCCTGCTCTCTTCAGCCTCAGAAGAACCCTTTCGCACTTGGCGCCGCGCCAGGCACAAAAATGGACATATGTCTGGAGACTGGTCCCACGCCCAAAGAGCCAGCAGGGAAAACTATGCCTTGTTCTAAAGCTCTTTCGGAACGGCTTGCGTAGCCCCACACACCTGGGGGCTGCAGGCTTTCCTGCTGACTTCAGCCTCAAAACAACCCTTTTCCACATGGCGTCACACCAGGCACAAAAA
Organism: Chroicocephalus ridibundus; assembly: GCF_963924245.1. Classification (NCBI taxonomy): domain Eukaryota; kingdom Metazoa; phylum Chordata; class Aves; order Charadriiformes; family Laridae; genus Chroicocephalus; species Chroicocephalus ridibundus. The sequence continues at coordinate 2,224,843 of NW_026961433.1, forward strand.
TGGCCATATGTCTGGAGACTGGTCCCTTTCCCAAAGAGCCAGCAGGGAAAACTATGCCTTGTTCTAAAGCTCTTTGGGAACCGCTTGCGTAGCCCCACAGACCTGGGGGCTGCAGGCTTTCCTGCTGCCTTCAGCCTCAAAACCACCCTTTCCCACTTGGCGCCACGCCAGGCACAAAAATGGCCATATGTCTGGGGACTGGTCCCACGCCCAAAGAGCCAGCAGGGAAAACTAAGCCTTGTTCTAAAGCTCTTTGGGAACCGCTTGCGTAGCCCCACACACCTGGGGGCTGCAGGGTTTCCTGCTGCCTTCAGCCTCAAAAGAACCCTTTCGCACTTGGCGCCGCGCTAGGCCCAAAAATGGCCATATGTCTGGAGACTGGTGCCACGCCCAAAGAGCCAGCAGGGAAAACTATGCCTTGTTCTAAAGCTCTTTGGGAACCTCTTGTGTAGCCCCACACACCTGGGGGCTGCAGGCTTTCCTGCTGCCTTCAGCCTCAAAACCACCCTTTTCCACATGGCGTCACGCCAGGCAAAAAAATGGCCATATGTCTGGTCCCACGCCCAAAGAGCCAGCAGGGAAAACTATGCCTTGTTCTAAAGCTCTTTGGGAACGGCTTGCGTAGCCCCACACACCTGGGGGCTGCAGGCTTTCCTGCTCTCTTCATCCTCAGAAGAACCCTTTCGCACTTGGCGCCGCGCCAGGCACAAAAATGGCCATATGTCTGGAGACTGGTCCCACGCCCAAAGAGCCAGCAGGGAAAACTATGCCTTGTTCTAAAGCTCTTTGGGAACCGCTTGCGTAGCCCCACACACCTGGGGGCTGCAGGCTTTCCTGCTGCCTTCAGCCTCAAAACCACCCTTTCTCACTTGGCGCCGCGCCAGGCCCAAAAATGGCCATATGTCTAGAGACTGGTCCCACGCCCAAAGAGCCAGCAGGGAAAACTATGCCTTGTTCTAAAGCTCTTTGGGAACCGCTTGCGTAGCCCCACACACCTGGGGGCTGCAGGCTTTCCTGCTGCCTTCAGCCTCAAAACCACCCTTTCCCACTTGGCGCCGCGCCAGGCACAAAAATGGCCGTATGTCTGGAGACTCGTCCCAAGCCCAAAGAGCCAGCAGGGAAAACTATGCCTTGTTCTAAAGCTCTTTGGGAACGGCTTGCGTAGCCCCACACACCTGGGGGCTGCAGGCTTTCCTGCTGCCTTCAGCCTCAAAACCACCCTTTCTCACTTGGCGCCGGGCCAGGCCCAAAAATGGCCATATGTCTAGAGACTGGTCCCACGCCCAAAGAGCCAGCAGGGAAAACTATGCCTTGTTCTAAAGCTCTTTGGGAACCGCTTGCGTAGCCCCACACACCTGGGGTCTGCAGGCTTTCCTGCTGCCTTCAGCCTCAAAACCACCCTTTCTCACTTGGCGCCGCGCCATGCCCAAAAATGGCCATATGTCTGGGGACTGGTCCCACGCCCAAAGAGCCAGCAGGGAAAACTATGCCTTGTTCTAAAGCTCTTTGGGAACCGCTTGCGTAGCCCCACACACGTGGGGGCTGCAGGCTTTCCTGCTCTCTTCAGCCTCAGAAGAACCCTTTCGCACTTGGCGCCGCGCCAGGCACAAAAATGGCCATATGTCTGGAGATTGGTCCCACGCCCAAAGAGCCAGCAGGGAAAACTATGCCTTGTTCTAAAGCTCTTTGGGAACCGCTTGCGTAGCCCCACACACCTGGGGGCTGCAGGCTTTCCTGCTGCCTTCAGCCTCAAAACCACCCTTTTCCACATGGCGTTGCGCCAGGCAAAAAAATGGCCATATGTCTGGAGGTTGGTCCCACGCCCAAAGAGCCAGCAGGGAAAACTATGCCTTGTTCTAAAGCTCTTTGGGAACCGCTTGCGTAGCCCCACACACCTGGGGGCTGCAGGCTTTCCTGCTCTCTTCAGCCTCAGAAGAACCCTTTCGCACTTGGCGCCGCGCCAGGCACAAAAATGGCCATATGTCTGGAGATTGGTCCCACGCCCAAAGAGCCAGCAGGGAAAACTATGCCTTGTTCTAAAGCTCTTTGGGAACCGCTTGCGTAGCCCCACACACCTGGGGGCTGCAGGCTTTCCTGCTGCCTTCAGCCTCAAAACCACCCTTTCCCACTTGGCGCCGCGCCAGGCACAAAAATGGCCATATGGCTGGAGACTGGTGCCACGCCCAAAGAGCCAGCAGGGAAAACTATGCCTAGTTCTAAAGCTCTTTGGGAACCGCTTGCGTAGCCCCACAGACCTGGGGGCTGCAGGCTTTCCTGCTGCCTTCAGCCTCAAAACCACCCTTTCCCACTTGGCGCCACGCCAGGCACAAAAATGGCCATATGTCTGGGGACTGGTCCCACGCCCAAAGAGCCAGCAGGGAAAACTAAGCCTTGTTCTAAAGCTCTTTGGGAACCGCTTGCGTAGCCCCACACACCTGGGGGCTGCAGGCTTTCCTGCTGACTTCAGCCTCAAAACAACCCTTTTCCACATGGCGTCACACCAGGCACAAAAATGGCCATATGTCTGGAGACTGGTCCCTTTCCCAAAGAGCCAGCACGGAAAACTATGCCTTATTCTAAAGCTCTTTGGGAACCGCTTGCGTAGCCCCACAGACCTGGGGGCTGCAGGCTTTCCTGCTGCCTTCAGCCTCAAAACCACCCTTTCCCACTTGGCGCCACGCCAGGCACAAAAATGGCCATATGTCTGGGGACTGGTCCCACGCCCAAAGAGCCAGCAGGGAAAACTAAGCCTTGTTCTAAAGCTCTTTGGGAACCGCTTGCGTAGCCCCACACACCTGGGGGCTGCAGGCTTTCCTGCTGCCTTCAGCCTCAAAAGAACCCTTTCGCACTTGGCGCCGCGCTAGGCCCAAAAATGGCCATATGTCTGGAGACTGGTGCCACGCCCAAAGAGCCAGCAGGGAAAACTATGCCTTGTTCTAAAGCTCTTTGGGAACCTCTTGCGTAGCCCCACACACCTGGGGGCTGCAGGCTTTCCTGCTGCCTTCAGCCTCAAAACCACCCTTTTCCACATGGCGTCACGCCAGGCAAAAAAATGGCCATATGTCTGGTCCCACGCCCAAAGAGCCAGCAGGGAAAACTATGCCTTGTTCTAAAGCTCTTTGGGAACCGCTTGCGTAGCCCCACACACCTGGGGGCTGCAGGCTTTCCTGCTCTCTTCATCCTCAGAAGAACCCTTTCGCACTTGGCGCCGCGCCAGGCACAAAAATGGCCATATGTCTGGAGACTGGTCCCTTTCCCAAAGAGCCAGCAGGGAAAACTATGCCTTGTTCTAAAGCTCTTTGGGAACCGCTTGCGTAGCCCCACACACGTGGGGGCTGCAGGCTTTCCTGCTGCCTTCAGCCTCAAAACCACCCTTTCTCACTTGGCGCCGCGCCAGGCCCAAAAATGGCCATATGTCTAGAGACTGGTCCCACGCCCAAAGAGCCAGCAGGGAAAACTATGCCTTGTTCTAAAGCTCTTTGGGAACGGCTTGCGTAGCCCCACACACCTGGGGGCTGCAGGCTTTCCTGCTGCCTTCAGCCTCAAAACCACCCTTTCTCACTTGGCGCCGGGCCAGGCCCAAAAATGGCCATATGTCTAGAGACTGGTCCCACGCCCAAAGAGCCAGCAGGGAAAACTATGCCTTGTTCTAAAGCTCTTTGGGAACCGCTTGCGTAGCCCCACACACCTGGGGGCTGCAGGCTTTCCTGCTCTCTTCAGCCTCAGAAGAACCCTTTCGCACTTAGCGCCGCGCCAGGCCCAAAAATGGCCATATGTCTGGAGACTGGTCCCACGCCCAAAGAGCCAGCAGGGAAAACTATGCCTTGTTCTAAAGCTCTTTGGGAACGGCTTGCGTAGCCCCACACACGTGGGGGCTGCAGGCTTTCCTGCTGCCTTCAGCCTCAAAACCACCCTTTCTCACTTGGCGCCGGGCCAGGCCCAAAAATGGCCATATGTCTAGAGACTGGTCCCACGCCCAAAGAGCCAGCAGGGAAAACTATGCCTTGTTCTAAAGCTCTTTGGGAACCGCTTGCGTAGCCCCACACACCTGGGGGCTGCAGGCTTTCCTGCTGCCTTCAGCCTCAAAACCACCCTTTCCCACTTGGCGCCGCGCCAGGCCCAAAAATGGCCGTATGTCTGGAGACTCGTCCCAAGCCCAAAGAGCCAGCAGGGAAAACTATGCCTTGTTCTAAAGCTCTTTGGGAACCGCTTGCGTAGCCCCACACACCTGGGGGCTGCAGGCTTTCCTGCTGCCTTCAGCCTCAAAACCACCCTTTCCCACATGGCGCCGCGCCAGGCCCAAAAATGGCCATATGTTTGGAGATTGGTCCCACGCCCAAAGAGCCAGCAGGGAAAACTATGCCTTGTTCTAAAGCTCTTTGGGAACCGCTTGCGTAGCCCCACACACCTGGGGGCTGCAGGCTTTCCTGCTGCCTTCAGCCTCAAAACCACCCTTTCCCACTTGGCGCCGCGCCAGGCACAAAAATGGCCATATGGCTGGAGACTGGTGCCACGCCCTAAGAGCCAGCAGGGAAAACTATGCCTAGTTCTAAAGCTCTTTGGGAACCGCTTGCGTAGCCCCACAGACCTGGGGGCTGCAGGCTTTCCTGCTGCCTTCAGCCTCAAAACAACCCTTTTCCACATGGCGCCGCGCCAGGCACAAAAATGGCCATATGTCTGGAGGTTAGTCCCACGCCCAAAGAGCCAGCAGGGAAAACTATGCCTTGTTCTAAAGCTCTTTGGGAACCGCTTGCGTAGCCCCACACACCTGGGGGCTGCAGGCTTTCCTGCTCTCTTCAGCCTCAGAAGAACCCTTTCGCACTTGGCGCCGCGCCAGGCCCAAAAATGGCCATATGTCTAGAGACTGGTCCCACGCCCAAAGAGCCAGCAGGGAAAACTATGCCTTGTTCTAAAGCTCTTTGGGAACCGCTTGCGTAGCCCCACACACCTGGGGGCTGCAGGCTTTCCTGCTCTCTTCAGCCTCAGAAGAACCCTTTCGCACTTGGCGCCGCGCCAGGCCCAAAAATGGCCATATGTCTAGAGACTGGTCCCACGCCCAAAGAGCCAGCAGGGAAAACTATGCCTTGTTCTAAAGCTCTTTGGGAACGGCTTGCGTAGCCCCACACACCTGGGGGCTGCAGGCTTTCCTGCTGCCTTCAGCCTCAAAACCACCCTTTTCCACATGGCGTCACGCCAGGCCCAAAAATGGCCATATGTCTGGAGACTGGTGCCACGCCCAAAGAGCCAGCAGGGAAAACTATGCCTTGTTCTAAAGCTCTTTGGGAACCGCTTGCGTAGCCCCACACACCTGGGGGCTGCAGGCTTTCCTGCTCTCTTCAGCCTCAAAAGCACCCTTTCCCACTTGGCGCCGCGCCAGGCACAAAAATGGCCATATGGCTGGAGACTGGTCCCACGCCCAAAGAGCCAGCAGGGAAAACTATGCCTTGTTCTAAAGCTCTTTGGGAACCGCTTGCGTAGCCCCACAGACCTGGGTGCTGCAGGCTTTCCTGCTGCCTTCAGCCTCAAAACCACCCTTTCCCACAGGGCGTCACACCAGGCAGAAAAATGGCCATATGTCTGGAGACTGGTCCCACGCCCAAAGAGCCAGCAGGGAAAACTATGCCTTGTTCTAAAGCTCTTTGGGAACCGCTTGCGTAGCCCCACACACCTGGGGGCTGCAGGCTTTCCTGCTGCCTTCAGCCTCAAAACCACCCTTTCCCACTTGGCGCCGCGCCAGACCAAAAAATGGCCGTATGTCTGGAGACTGGTCCCACGCCCAAAGAGCCAGCAGGGAAAACTATGCCTTGTACTAAAGGTCTTTGGGAACCGCTTGCGTAGCCCCACAGACCTGGGGGCTGCAGGCTTTCCTGCTGCCTTCAGCCTCAAAACCACCCTTTCCCACTTGGCGCCGCGCCAGGCCCAAAAATGGCCATATGTCTGGAGATTGGCGACACGCCCAAAGAGCCAGCAGGGAAAACTATGCCTTGTTCTAAAGCTCTTTGAGAACCGCTTGTGTAGCCCCACACACCTGGGGGCTGCAGGCTTTCCTGCTGCCTTCAGCCTCAAAACCACCCTTTCCCACATGGTGTCACGCCAGGCCCAAAAATGGCCATATGTCTAAAGACTGGTCCCACGCCCAAAGAGCCAGCAGGGAAAACTATGCCTTGTTCTAAAGCTCTTTTGGAACCGCTTGCGTAGCCCCACACACCTAGGGGCTGCAGGCTTTCCTGCTGCCTTCAGCCTCAAAACCACCCTTTCCCACATGGCGTCACACCAGGCACAAAAATGGCCATATGTCTGGAGACTGGTTCCACGCCCAAAGAGCCAGCAGGGAAAACTATGCCTTGTTCTAAAGCTCTTTGGGAACCGCTTGCGTAGCCCCACACACCTGGGGGCTGCAGGCTTTCCTGCTCTCTTCAGCCTCAGAAGAACCCTTTCGCACTTGGCGCCGCGCCAGGCCCAAAAATGGACATATGTCTAGAGACTGGTCCCACGCCCAAAGAGCCAGCAGGGAAAACTATGCCTTGTTCTAAAGCTCTTTGGGAACCGCTTGCGTAGCCCCACACACCTGGGGGCTGCAGGCTTTCCTGCTGCCTTCAGCCTCAAAACCACCCTTTCCCACATGGCGTCACACCAGGCACAAAAATGGCCATATGTCTGGAGATTGGTCCCACGCCCAAAGAGCCAGCAGGGAAAACTATGCCTTGTTCTAAAGCTCTTTGGGAACCGCTTGCGTAGCCCCACAGACGTGCGGGCTGCAGGCTTTCCTGCTGCCTTCAGCCTCAAAACCACCCTTTCCCACTTGGCCCCGCGCCAGGCCCAAAAATGGCCACATGTCTGGGGACTGGTCCCATGCCCAAAGAACCAGCAGGGAAAATTAAACCTTGTCTTAAAGCTCTTTGGGAACCGCTTGCGTAGCCCCACACACCTGGGGGCTGCAGGCTTTCCTGCTGCCTTCAGCCTCAAAACCACCCTTCCCCACATGGCGCCAAGCCAGGCACATAAATGGCCATATGTCTGGAGATTGGTCCCACGCCCAAAGAGCCAGCAGGGAAAACTATGCCTTGTTCTAAAGCTCTTTGGGAACCGCTTGCGTAGCCCCACACACCTGGGGGCTGCAGGCTTTCCTGCTGCCTTCAGCCTCAAAACCACCCTTTTCCACATGGCGTCACGCCAGGCAAAAAAATGGCCATATGTCTGGAGGTTGGTCCCACGCCCAAAGAGCCAGCAGGGAAAACTATGCCTTGTTCTAAAGCTCTTTGGGAACCGCTTGCGTAGCCCCACACACCTGGGGGCTGCAGGCTTTCCTGCTGCCTTCAGCCTCAGAAGAACCCTTTCGCACTTGGCGCCGCGCCAGGCCCAAAAATGGCCATATGGCTGGAGACTGGTCCCACGCCCAAAGAGCCAGCAGGGAAAACTATGCCTTGTTCTAAAGCTCTTTGGGAACCGCTTGCGTAGCCCCACACACCTGGGGGCTGCAGGCTTTCCTGCTGCCTTCAGCCTCAAAACCACCCTTTCCCACTTGGCCCCGCGCCAGGCCAAAAAATGGCCGTATGTCTGGAGACTGGTCCCACGCCCAAAGAGCCAGCAGGGAAAACTATGCCTTGTACTAAAGCTCTTTGGGAACCGCTTGCGTAGCCCCACACACCTGGGGGCTGCAGGCTTTCCTGCTGCCTTCAGCCTCAAAACCACCCTTTCCCACTTGGCGCCGCGCCAGGCACAAAAATGGCCATATGGCTGGAGACTGGTGCCACGCCCAAAGAGCCAGCAGGGAAAACTATGCCTTGTTCTAAAGCTCTTTGGGAACCGCTTGCGTAGCCCCACACACCTGGGGGCTGCAGGCTTTCCTGCTGCCTTCAGCCTCAAAACCACCCTTTCCCACTTGGCCCCGCGCCAGGCCCAAAAATGGCCATATGTCTGGAGACTGGTCCCTTTCCCAAAGAGCCAGCAGGGAAAAATATGCCTTGTTCTAAAGCTCTTTGGGAACCGCTTGCGTAGCCCCACACACCTGGGGGCTGCAGGCTTTCCTGCTGCCTTCAGCCTCAAAACCACCCTTTTCCACATGGCGTCACGCCAGGCAAAAAAATGGCCATATGTCTGGAGGTTGGTCCCACGCCCAAAGAGCCAGCAGGGAAAACTATGCCTTGTTCTAAAGCTCTTTGGGAACCGCTTGCGTAGCCCCACACACCTAGGGGCTGCAGGCTTTCCTGCTGCCTTCAGCCTCAAAACCACCCTTTCCCACATGGCGTCACACCAGGCACAAAAATGGCCATATGTCTGGAGATTGGTCCCACGCCCAAAGAGCCAGCAGGGAAAACTATGCCTTGTTCTAAAGCTCTTTGGGAACCGCTTGCGTAGCCCCACACACCTGGGGGCTGCAGGCTTTCCTGCTGCCTTCAGCCTCAAAACCACCTTTTCCCACATGGCGTCACACCAGGCACAAAAATGGCCATATGTCTGGAGATTGGTCCCTTTCCCAAAGAGCCAGCAGGGAAAACTATGCCTTGTTCTAAAGCTCTTTGGGAACCGCTTGCGTAGCCCCACACACCTGGGGGCTGCAGGCTTTCCTGCTGCCTTCAGCCTCAAAACCACCCTTTTCCACATGGCGTCACGCCAGGCAAAAAAATGGCCATATGTCTGGAGGTTGGTCCCACGCCCAAAGAGCCAGCAGGGAAAACTATGCCTTGTTCTAAAGCTCTTTGGGAACCGCTTGCGTAGCCCCACACACCTGGGGGCTGCAGGCTTTCCTGCTCTCTTCAGCCTCAGAAGAACCCTTTCGCACTTGGCGCCGCGCCAGGCCCAAAAATGGCCATATGTCTAGAGACTGGTCCCACGCCCAAAGAGCCAGCAGGGAAAACTATGCCTTGTTCTAAAGCTCTTTGGGAACCGCTTGCGTAGCCCCACACACCTGGGGGCTGCAGGCTTTCCTGCTGCCTTCAGCCTCAAAACCACCCTTTCCCACATGGCGTCACACCAGGCACAAAAATGGCCATATGTCTGGAGATTGGTCCCACGCCCAAAGAGCCAGCAGGGAAAACTATGCCTTGATCTAAAGCTCTTTGGGAACCGCTTGCGTAGCCCCACAGACGTGCGGGCTGCAGGCTTTCCTGCTGCCTTCAGCCTCAAAACCACCCTTCCCACTTGGCCCCGCACCAGGCCCAAAAATGGCCATATGTCTGGAGACTGGTCCCTTTCCCAAAGAGCCAGCAGGGAAAACTATGCCTTGTTCTAAAGCTCTTTGGGAACCGCTTGCGTAGCCCCACAGACCTGGGGGCTGCAGGCTTTCCTGCTCTCTTCAGCCTCAAAAGCACGCTTTCCCACTTGGCCCCGCGCCAGGCCCAAAAATGGCCACATGTCTGGGGACTGGTCCCATGCCCAAAGAGCCAGCAGGGAAAATTAAACCTTGTCTTAAAGCTCTTTGGGAACCGCTTGCGTAGCCCCACACACCTGGGGGCTGCAGGCTTTCCTGCTGCCTTCAGCCTCAAAACCACCCTTTCCCACATGGCGTCACACCAGGCACAAAAATGGCCATATGTCTGGAGATTGGTCCCTTTCCCAAAGAGCCAGCAGGGAAAACTATGCCTTGTTCTAAAGCTCTTTGGGAACCGCTTGCGTAGCCCCACAGACGTGCGGGCTGCAGGCTTTCCTGCTGCCTTCAGCCTCAAAACCACCCTTTTCCACATGGCGTCACGCCGGGCAAAAAAATGGCCATATGTCTGGAGGTTGGTCCCACGCCCAAAGAGCCAGCAGGGAAAACTATGCCTTGTTCTAAAGCTCTTTGGGAACCGCTTGCGTAGCCCCACACACCTGGGGGCTGCAGGCTTTCCTGCTGCCTTCAGCCTCAAAACCACCCTTTCCCACATGGCGTCACACCAGGCACAAAAATGGCCATATGTCTGGAGATTGGTCCCACGCCCAAAGAGCCAGCAGGGAAAACTATGCCTTGATCTAAAGCTCTTTGGGAACCGCTTGCGTAGCCCCAGAGACCTGGGGGCTGCAGGCTTTCCTGCTGCCTTCAGCCTCAAAACCACCCTTCCCACTTGGCCCCGCACCAGGCCCAAAAATGGCCATATATCTGGAGACTGGTCCCTTTCCCAAAGAGCCAGCAGGGAAAACTATGCCTTGTTCTAAAGCTCTTTGGGAACCGCTTGCGTAGCCCCACAGACCTGGGGGCTGCAGGCTTTCCTGCTCTCTTCAGCCTCAAAAGCACGCTTTCCCACTTGGCCCCGCGCCAGGCCCAAAAATGGCCACATGTCTGGGGACTGGTCCCATGCCCAAAGAGCCAGCAGGGAAAATTAAACCTTGTCTTAAAGCTCTTTGGGAACCGCTTGCGTAGCCCCACACACCTGGGGGCTGCAGGCTTTCCTGCTCTCTTCAACCTCAAAACCACCCTTTCCCACTTGGCGCCGCGCCAGGCACATAAATGGCCATATGGCTGGAGACTGGTGCCACGCCCAAAGAGCCAGCAGGGAAAACTATGCCTTGTTCTAAAGCTCTTTGGGAACCGCTTGCGTAGCCCCACACACCTGGGGGCTGCAGGCTTTCCTGCTGCCTTCAGCCTCAAAACCACCCTTTTCCACATGGCGTCACGCCAGGCAAAGAAATGGCCAAATGTCTGGAGATTGGTCCCACGCCCAAAGAGCCAGCAGGGAAAACTATGCCTTGTTCTAAAGCTCTTTGGGAACCGCTTGCGTAGCCCCACACACCTGCGGGCTGCAGGCTTTCCTGCTCTCTTCAGCCTCAGAAGAACCCTTTCGCACTTGGCGCCGCGCCAGGCCCAAAAATGGCCATATGTCTAGAGACTGGTCCCACGCCCAAAGAGCCAGCAGGGAAAACTATGCCTTGTTCTAAAGCTCTTTGGGAACGGCTTGCGTAGCCCCACACACCTGGGGGCTGCAGGCTTTCCTGCTGCCTTCAGCCTCAAAACCACCCTTTCCCACATGGCGTCACACCAGGCACAAAAATGGCCATATGTCTGGAGATTGGTCCCACGCCCAAAGAGCCAGCAGGGAAAACTATGCCTTGTTCTAAAGCTCTTTGGGAACCGCTTGCGTAGCCCCACACACCTGGGGGCTGCAGGCTTTCCTGCTGCCTTCAGCCTCAAAACCACCCTTTCCAACTTGGCGCCGCGCCATGCCCAAAAATGGCCACATGTCTGTGGACTGGTCCCATGCCCAAAGAGCCAGCAGGGAAAACTATGCCTTGTTCTAAAGCTCTTTGGGAACCGCTTGCGTAGCCCCACACACCTGGGGGCTGCAGGCTTTCCTGCTCTCTTCAACCTAAAAACCACCCTTTCCCACTTGGCGCCGCGCCAGGCCCAAAAATGGCCATATGTCTGGAGACTGGTGCCACGCCCAAAGAGCCAGCAGGGAAAACTATGCCTTGTTCTAAAGCTCTTTGGGAACGGCTTGCGTAGCCCCACACACCTGGGGGCTGCAGGCTTTCCTGCTGCCTTCAGCCTCAAAACCACCCTTTCCCACATGGCGTCACACCAGGCACAAAAATGGCCATATGTCTGGAGATTGGTCCCACGCCCAAAGAGCCAGCAGGGAAAACTATGCCTTGTTCTAAAGCTCTTTGGGAACCGCTTGCGTAGCCCCACACACCTGGGGGCTGCAGGCTTTCCTGCTGCCTTCAGCCTCAAAACCACCCTTTCCAACTTGGCGCCGCGCCATGCCCAAAAATGGCCACATGTCTGTGGACTGGTCCCATGCCCAAAGAGCCAGCAGGGAAAACTATGCCTTGTTCTAAAGCTCTTTGGGAACCGCTTGCGTAGCCCCACACACCTGGGGGCTGCAGGCTTTCCTGCTCTCTTCAACCTAAAAACCACCCTTTCCCACTTGGCGCCGCGCCAGGCCCAAAAATGGCCATATGTCTGGAGACTGGTGCCACGCCCAAAGAGCCAGCAGGGAAAACTATGCCTTGTTCTAAAGCTCTTTGGGAACGGCTTGCGTAGCCCCACACACTTGGGGGCTGCAGGCTTTCCTGCTGCCTTCAGCCTCAAAACCACCCTTCCCCACATGGCGCCAAGCCAGGCACAAAAATGGCCATATGTCTGGAGGTTGGTCCCACGCCCAAAGAGCCAGCAGGGAAAACTATGCCTTGTTCTAAAGCTCTTTGGGAACCGCTTGCGTAGCCCCACACACCTGGGGGCTGCAGGCTTTCCTGCTGCCTTCAGCCTCAAAACCACCCTTTTACACATGGCGTCACGCCAGGCAAAATAATGGCCATATGTCTGGAGGTTGGTCCCACGCCCAAAGAGCCAGCAGGGAAAACTATGCCTTGTTCTAAAGCTCTTTGGGAACCGCTTGCGTAGCCCCACAGACCTGGGGGCTGCAGGCTTTCCTGCTGCCTTCAGCCTCAAAACCACCCTTTCCCACTTGGCCCCGCGCCAGGCCCAAAAATGGCCGTATGTCTGGAGACTGGTCCCACGCCCAAAGAGCCAGCAGGGAAAACTATGCCTTGTACTAAAGCTCTTTGGGAACCGCTTGCGTAGCCCCACACACCTGGGGGCTGCAGGCTTTCCTGCTGCCTTCAGCCTCAAAACCACCCTTTCCCACTTGGCGCCGCGCCAGGCACAAAAATGGCCATATGGCTGGAGACTGGTGCCACGCCCAAAGAGCCAGCAGGGAAAACTATGCCTTGTTCTAAAGCTCTTTGGGAACCGCTTGCGTAGCCCCACACACCTGGGGGCTGCAGGCTTTCCTGCTGCCTTCAGCCTCAAAACCACCCTTTCCCACTTGGCCCCGCGCCAGGCCCAAAAATGGCCATATGTCTGGAGACTGGTCCCTTTCCCAAAGAGCCAGCAGGGAAAAATATGCCTTGTTCTAAAGCTCTTTGGGAACCGCTTGCGTAGCCCCACACACCTGGGGGCTGCAGGCTTTCCTGCTGCCTTCAGCCTCAAAACCACCCTTTTCCACATGGCGTCACGCCAGGCAAAAAAATGGCCATATGTCTGGAGGTTGGTCCCACGCCCAAAGAGCCAGCAGGGAAAACTATGCCTTGTTCTAAAGCTCTTTGGGAACCGCTTGCGTAGCCCCACACACCTAGGGGCTGCAGGCTTTCCTGCTGCCTTCAGCCTCAAAACCACCCTTTCCCACATGGCGTCACACCAGGCACAAAAATGGCCATATGTCTGGAGATTGGTCCCACGCCCAAAGAGCCAGCAGGGAAAACTATGCCTTGTTCTAAAGCTCTTTGGGAACCGCTTGCGTAGCCCCACACACCTGGGGGCTGCAGGCTTTCCTGCTCTCTTCAGCCTCAGAAGAACCCTTTCGCACTTGGCGCCGCGCCAGGCCCAAAAATGGCCGTATGTCTAGAGACTGGTCCCACGCCCAAAGAGCCAGCAGGGAAAACTATGCCTTGTTCTAAAGCTCTTTGGGAACCGCTTGCGTAGCCCCACACACCTGGGGGCTGCAGGCTTTCCTGCTGCCTTCAGCCTCAAAACCACCCTTTCCCACATGGCGTCACACCAGGCACAAAAATGGCCATATGTCTGGAGATTGGTCCCTTTCCCAAAGAGCCAGCAGGGAAAACTATGCCTTGTTCTAAAGCTCTTTGGGAACCGCTTGCGTAGCCCCACACACCTGGGGGCTGCAGGCTTTCCTGCTGCCTTCAGCCTCAAAACCACCCTTTTCCACATGGCGTCACGCCAGGCAAAAAAATGGCCATATGTCTGGAGGTTGGTCCCACGCCCAAAGAGCCAGCAGGGAAAACTATGCCTTGTTCTAAAGCTCTTTGGGAACCGCTTGCGTAGCCCCACACACCTGGGGGCTGCAGGCTTTCCTGCTCTCTTCAGCCTCAGAAGAACCCTTTCGCACTTGGCGCCGCGCCAGGCCCAAAAATGGACATATGTCTAGAGACTGGTCCCACGCCCAAAGAGCCAGCAGGGAAAACTATGCCTTGTTCTAAAGCTCTTTGGGAACCGCTTGCGTAGCCCCACACACCTGGGGGCTGCAGGCTTTCCTGCTGCCTTCAGCCTCAAAACCACCCTTTCCCACATGGCGTCACACCAGGCACAAAAATGGCCATATGTCTGGAGATTGGTCCCACGCCCAAAGAGCCAGCAGGGAAAACTATGCCTTGATCTAAAGCTCTTTGGGAACCGCTTGCGTAGCCCCACAGACGTGCGGGCTGCAGGCTTTCCTGCTGCCTTCAGCCTCAAAACCACCCTTCCCACTTGGCCCCGCACCAGGCCCAAAAATGGCCATATGTCTGGAGACTGGTCCCTTTCCCAAAGAGCCAGCAGGGAAAACTATGCCTTGTTCTAAAGCTCTTTGGGAACCGCTTGCGTAGCCCCACAGACCTGGGGGCTGCAGGCTTTCCTGCTCTCTTCAGCCTCAAAAGCACGCTTTCCCACTTGGCCCCGCGCCAGGCCCAAAAATGGCCACATGTCTGGGGACTGGTCCCATGCCCAAAGAGCCAGCAGGGAAAATTAAACCTTGTCTTAAAGCTCTTTGGGAACCGCTTGCGTAGCCCCACACACCTGGGGGCTGCAGGCTTTCCTGCTGCCTTCAGCCTCAAAACCACCCTTTCCCACATGGCGTCACACCAGGCACAAAAATGGCCATATGTCTGGAGATTGGTCCCTTTCCCAAAGAGCCAGCAGGGAAAACTATGCCTTGTTCTAAAGCTCTTTGGGAACCGCTTGCGTAGCCCCACAGACGTGCGGGCTGCAGGCTTTCCTGCTGCCTTCAGCCTCAAAACCACCCTTTTCCACATGGCGTCACGCCAGGCAAAAAAATGGCCATATGTCTGGAGGTTGGTCCCACGCCCAAAGAGCCAGCAGGGAAAACTATGCCTTGTTCTAAAGCTCTTTGGGAACCGCTTGCGTAGCCCCACACACCTGGGGGCTGCAAGCTTTCCTGCTGCCTTCAGCCTCAAAACCACCCTTTTCCACATGGCGTCACGCCAGGCAAAGAAATGGCCATATGTCTGGAGATTGGTCCCACGCCCAAAGAGCCAGCAGGGAAAACTATGCCTTGTTCTAAAGCTCTTTGGGAACCGCTTGCGTAGCCCCACACACCTGCGGGCTGCAGGCTTTCCTGCTCTCTTCAGCCTCAGAAGAACCCTTTCGCACTTGGCGCCGCGCCAGGCCCAAAAATGGCCATATGTCTAGAGACTGGTCCCACGCCCAAAGAGCCAGCAGGGAAAACTATGCCTTGTTCTAAAGCTCTTTGGGAACGGCTTGCGTAGCCCCACACACCTGGGGGCTGCAGGCTTTCCTGCTGCCTTCAGCCTCAAAACCACCCTTTCCCACATGGCGTCACACCAGGCACAAAAATGGCCATATGTCTGGAGATTGGTCCCACGCCCAAAGAGCCAGCAGGGAAAACTATGCCTTGTTCTAAAGCTCTTTGGGAACCGCTTGCGTAGCCCCACACACCTGGGGGCTGCAGGCTTTCCTGCTGCCTTCAGCCTCAAAACCACCCTTTCCAACTTGGCGCCGCGCCATGCCCAAAAATGGCCACATGTCTGTGGACTGGTCCCATGCCCAAAGAGCCAGCAGGGAAAACTATGCCTTGTTCTAAAGCTCTTTGGGAACCGCTTGCGTAGCCCCACACACCTGGGGGCTGCAGGCTTTCCTGCTCTCTTCAACCTAAAAACCACCCTTTCCCACTTGGCGCCGCGCCAGGCCCAAAAATGGCCATATGTCTGGAGACTGGTGCCACGCCCAAAGAGCCAGCAGGGAAAACTATGCCTTGTTCTAAAGCTCTTTGGGAACCGCTTGCGTAGCCCCACACACTTGGGGGCTGCAGGCTTTCCTGCTGCCTTCAGCCTCAAAACCACCCTTCCCCACATGGCGCCAAGCCAGGCACAAAAATGGCCATATGTCTGGAGGTTGGTCCCACGCCCAAAGAGCCAGCAGGGAAAACTATGCCTTGTTCTAAAGCTCTTTGGGAACCGCTTGCGTAGCCCCACAGACCTGGGGGCTGCAGGCTTTCCTGCTGCCTTCAGCCTCAAAACCACCCTTTCCCACTTGGCCCCGCGCCAGGCCCAAAAATGGCCACATGTCTGGGGACTGGTCCCATGCCCAAAGAGCCAGCAGGGAAAATTAAACCTTGTCTTAAAGCTCTTTGGGAACCGCTTGCGTAGCCCCACACACCTGGGGGCTGCAGGCTTTCCTGCTGCCTTCAGCCTCAAAACCACCCTTTCCCACATGGCGCCACGCCAGGCAAAAAAATGGCCATATGTCTGGAGACTGGTGCCACGCCCAAAGAGCCAGCAGGGAAAACTATGCCTTGTTCTAAAGCTCTTTGGGAACCGCTTGCGTGGCCCCACGCACCTTGGGGCTGCAGGCTTTCCTGCTGCCTTCAGCCTCAAATCCACCCTTCCCCACATGGCGCCAAGCCAGGCACAAAAATGGCCATATGTCTGGAGGTTAGTCCCACGCCCAAAGAGCCAGCAGGGAAAACTATGCCTTGTTCTAAAGCTCTTTGGGAACCGCTTGCGTAGCCCCACACACCTGGGGGCTGCAGGCTTTCCTGCTCTCTTCAGCCTCAGAAGAACCCTTTCGCACTTGGCGCCGCGCCAGGCCCAAAAATGGCCATATGTCTGGAGACTGGTCCCTTTCCCAAAGACCCAGCAGGGAAAAATATGCCTTGTTCTAAAGCTCTTTGGGAACCGCTTGCGTAGCCCCACACACCTGGGGGCTGCAGGCTTTCCTGCTGCCTTCAGCCTCAAAACCACCCTTTTCCACATGGCGTCACGCCAGGCAAAAAAATGGCCATATGTCTGGAGGTTGGTCCCACGCCCAAAGAGCCAGCAGGGAAAACTATGCCTTGTTCTAAAGCTCTTTGGGAACCGCTTGCGTAGCCCCACACACCTAGGGGCTGCAGGCTTTCCTGCTGCCTTCAGCCTCAAAACCACCCTTTCCCACATGGCGTCACACCAGGCACAAAAATGGCCATATGTCTGGAGATTGGTCCCACGCCCAAAGAGCCAGCAGGGAAAACTATGCCTTGTTCTAAAGCTCTTTGGGAACCGCTTGCGTAGCCCCACACACCTGGGGGCTGCAGGCTTTCCTGCTCTCTTCAGCCTCAGAAGAACCCTTTCGCACTTGGCGCCGCGCCAGGCCCAAAAATGGCCATATGTCTAGAGACTGGTCCCACGCCCAAAGAGCCAGCAGGGAAAACTATGCCTTGTTCTAAAGCTCTTAGGGGAACCGCTTGCGTAGCCCCACACACCTGGGGGCTGCAGGCTTTCCTGCTGCCTTCAGCCTCAAAACCACCCTTTCCCACATGGCGTCACACCAGGCACAAAAATGGCCATATGTCTGGAGATTGGTCCCTTTCCCAAAGAGCCAGCAGGGAAAACTATGCCTTGTTCTAAAGCTCTTTGGGAACCGCTTGCGTAGCCCCACAGACGTGCGGGCTGCAGGCTTTCCTGCTGCCTTCAGCCTCAAAACCACCCTTTTCCACATGGCGTCACGCCAGGCAAAAAAATGGCCATATGTCTGGAGGTTGGTCCCACGCCCAAAGAGCCAGCAGGGAAAACTATGCCTTGTTCTAAAGCTCTTTGGGAACCGCTTGCGTAGCCCCACACACCTGGGGGCTGCAGGCTTTCCTGCTCTCTTCAGCCTCAGAAGAACCCTTTCGCACTTGGCGCCGCGCCAGGCCCAAAAATGGCCATATGTCTAGAGACTGGTCCCACGCCCAAAGAGCCAGCAGGGAAAACTATGCCTTGTTCTAAAGCTCTTTGGGAACCGCTTGCGTAGCCCCACACACCTGGGGGCTGCAGGCTTTCCTGCTGCCTTCAGCCTCAAAACCACCCTTTCCCACATGGCGTCACACCAGGCACAAAAATGGCCATATGTCTGGAGATTGGTCCCACGCCCAAAGAGCCAGCAGGGAAAACTATGCCTTGATCTAAAGCTCTTTGGGAACCGCTTGCGTAGCCCCACAGACGTGCGGGCTGCAGGCTTTCCTGCTGCCTTCAGCCTCAAAACCACCCTTCCCACTTGGCCCCGCACCAGGCCCAAAAATGGCCATATGTCTGGAGACTGGTCCCTTTCCCAAAGAGCCAGCAGGGAAAACTATGCCTTGTTCTAAAGCTCTTTGGGAACCGCTTGCGTAGCCCCACAGACCTGGGGGCTGCAGGCTTTCCTGCTCTCTTCAGCCTCAAAAGCACGCTTTCCCACTTGGCCACGCGCCAGGCCCAAAAATTGCCACATGTCTGGGGACTGGTCCCATGCCCAAAGAGCCAGCAGGGAAAATTAAACCTTGTCTTAAAGCTCTTTGGGAACCGCTTGCGTAGCCCCACACACCTGGGGGCTGCAGGCTTTCCTGCTCTCTTCAACCTCAAAACCACCCTTTCCCACTTGGCGCCGCGCCAGGCACATAAATGGCCATATGTCTGGAGACTGGTGCCACGCCCAAAGAGCCAGCAGGGAAAACTATGCCTTGTTCTAAAGCTCTTTGGGAACCACTTGCGTAGCCCCACACACCTGGGGGCTGCAGGCTTTCCTGCTGCCTTCAGCCTCAAAACC
This sequence comes from Chroicocephalus ridibundus, assembly GCF_963924245.1. Classification (NCBI taxonomy): domain Eukaryota; kingdom Metazoa; phylum Chordata; class Aves; order Charadriiformes; family Laridae; genus Chroicocephalus; species Chroicocephalus ridibundus. The sequence goes on from NW_026961433.1 coordinate 2,243,330, forward strand.
ACCCTTTTCCACATGGCGTCACGCCAGGCAAAGAAATGGCCATATGTCTGGAGATTGGTCCCACGCCCAAAGAGCCAGCAGGGAAAACTATGCCTTGTTCTAAAGCTCTTTGGGAACCGCTTGCGTAGCCCCACACACCTGGGGGCTGCAGGCTTTCCTGCTGCCTTCAGCCTCAAAACCACCCTTTCCCACTTGGCGCCGCGCCATGCCCAAAAATGGCCACATGTCTGTGGACTGGTCCCATGCCCAAAGAGCCAGCAGGGAAAACTATGCCTTGTTCTAAAGCTCTTTGGGAACCGCTTGCGTAGCCCCACACACCTGGGGGCTGCAGGCTTTCCTGCTGCCTTCAGCCTCAAAACCACCCTTTCCCACATGGCGTCACACCAGGCACAAAAATGGCCATATGTCTGGAGGTTGGTCCCTTTCCCAAAGAGCCAGCAGGGAAAACTATGCCTTGTTCTAAAGCTCTTTGTGAACCGCTTGCGTAGCCCCACACACCTGGGGGCTGCAGGCTTTCCTGCTCTCTTCAACCTAAAAACCACCCTTTCCCACTTGGCGCCGCGCCAGGCCCAAAAATGGCCATATGTCTGGAGACTGGTGCCTTTCCCAAAGAGCCAGCAGGGAAAACTATGCCTTGTTCTAAAGCTCTTTGGGAACCGCTTGCGTAGCCCCACACACTTGGGGGCTGCAGGCTTTCCTGCTGCCTTCAGCCTCAAAACCACCCTTTCCCACTTGGCGCCAAGCCAGGCACAAAAATGGCCATATGTCTGGAGGTTGGTCCCACGCCCAAAGAGCCAGCAGGGAAAACTATGCCTTGTTCTAAAGCTCTTTGGGAACCGCTTGCGTAGCCCCACAGACCTGGGGGCTGCAGGCTTTCCTGCTGCCTTCAGCCTCAAAACCACCCTTTTACACATGGCGTCACGCCAGGCAAAAAAATGGCCATATGTCTGGAGGTTGGTCCCACGCCCAAAGAGCCAGCAGGGAAAACTATGCCTTGTTCTAAAGCTCTTTGGGAACGGCTTGCGTAGCCCCACAGACCTGGGGGCTGCAGGCTTTCCTGCTGCCTTCAGCCTCAAAAGCACCCTTTCCCACTTGGCGCCGCGCCAGGCACAAAAATGGCCATATGGCTGGAGACTGGTCCCACGCCCAAAGAGCCAGCAGGGAAAACTATGCCTTGTTCTAAAGCTCTTTGGGAACCGCTTGCGTAGCCCCACACAACTTGGGGCTGCAGGATTTCCTGCTACCTTCAGCCTCAAAACCACCCTTTCCCACATGGCGTCACACCAGGCACAAAAATGGCCATATGTCTGGAGATTGGTCCCACGCCCAAAGAGCCAGCAGGGAAAACTATGCCTTGTTCTAAAGCTCTTTGGGAACCGCTTGCGTAGCCCCACACACCTGGGGGCTGCAGGCTTTCCTGCTCTCTTCAGCCTCCCAAAGCACGCTTTCCCACTTGGCGCCGCGCCAGGCACAAAAATGGCCATATGTCTGGAGATTGGTCCCACGCCCAAAGAGCCAGCAGGGAAAACTATGCCTTGTTCTAAAGCTCTTTGGGAACCGCTTGCGTAGCCCCACAGACGTGCGGGCTGCAGGCTTTCCTGCTGCCTTCAGCCTCAAAACCACCCTTTCCCACTTGGCCCCGCGCCAGGCCCAAAAATGGCCATATGTCTGGAGACTGGTCCCTTTCCCAAAGAGCCAGCAGGGAAAACTATGCCTTGTCTTAATGCTCTTTGGGAACCGCTTGCGTAGCCCCACACACCTGGGGGCTGCAGGCTTTCCTGCTCTCTTCAACCTAAAAACCACCCTTTCCCACTTGGCGCCGCGCCAGGCCCAAAAATGGCCATATGTCTGGAGACTGGTCCCACGCCGAAAGAGCCAGCAGGGAAAACTATGCCTTGTTCTAAAGCTCTTTGGGAACCGCTTGCGTAGCCCCACACACCTGGGGGCTGCAGGCTTTCCTGCTGCCTTCAGCCTCAAAATCACCCTTTCCCACTCGGCGCCAAGCCAGGCACAAAAATGGCCATATGTCTGGAGGTTGGTCCCACGCCCAAAGAGCCAGCAGGGAAAACTATGCCTTGTTCTAAAGCTCTTTGGGAACCGCTTGCGTAGCCCCACACACCTGGGGGCTGCAGGCTTTCCTGCTGCCTTCAGCCTCAAAATCACCCTTCCCCACTCGGCGCCAAGCCAGGCACAAAAATGGCCATATGTCTGGAGGTTGGTCCCACGCCCAAAGAGCCAGCAGGGAAAACTATGCCTTGTTCTAAAGCTCTTTGGGAACCGCTTGCGTAGCCCCACAGACCTGGGGGCTGCAGGCTTTCCTGCTGCCTTCAGCCTCAAAACCACCCTTTTCCACATGGCGTCACGCCAGGCAAAAAAATGGCCATATGTCTGGAGGTTGGTCCCACGCCCAAAGAGCCAGCAGGGAAAACTATGCCTTGTTCTAAAGCTCTTTGGGAACCGCTTGCGTAGCCCCACAGACCTGGGGGCTGCAGGCTTTCCTGCTGCCTTCAGCCTCAAAACCACCCTTTCCCACTTGACGCCGCGCCAGGCACAAAAATGGCCATATGGCTTGAGACTGGTCCCTTTCCCAAAGAGCCAGCAGGGAAAACTATGCCTTGTTCTAAAGCTCTTTGGGAACGGCTTGCGTAGCCCCACACACCTGGGGGCTGCAGGCTTTCCTGCTGCCTTCAGCCTCAAAACCACCCTTTCCCACATGGCGTCACACCAGGCACAAAAATGGCCATATGTCTGGAGATTGGTCCCTTTCCCAAAGAGCCAGCAGGGAAAACTATGCCTTGTTCTAAAGCTCTTTGGGAACCGCTTGCGTAGCCCCACACACCTGGGGGCTGCAGGCTTTCCTGCTCTCTTCAGCCTCCCAAAGCACGCTTTCGCACTTGGCGCCGCGCCAGGCCCAAAAATGGCCATATGTCTGGAGATTGGTCCCACGCCCAAAGAGCCAGCAGGGAAAACTATGCCTTGTTCTAAAGCTCTTTGGGAACCGCTTGCGTAGCCCCACACACCTGGGGGCTGCAGGCTTTCCTGCTGCCTTCAGCCTCAAAACCACCCTTTCCCACTTGACGCCGCACCAGGCACAAAAATGGCCATATGGCTGGAGACTGGTCCCACGCCCAAAGAGCCAGCAGGGAAAACTATGCCTTGTTCTAAAGCTCTTTGGGAACGGCTTGCGTAGCCCCACACACCTGGGGGCTGCAGGCTTTCCTGCTGCCTTCAGCCTCAAAACCACCCTTTCCCACATGGCGTCACGCCAGGCACAAAAATGGCCATATGTCTGGAGGTTGGTGCCACGCCCAAAGAGCCAGCAGGGAAAACTATGCCTTGTTCTAAAGCTCTTTGGGAACCGCTTGCGTAGCCCCACACACCTGGGGGCTGCAGGCTTTCCTGCTCTCTTCAGCCTCAGAAGAACCCTTTCCCACTTGGCGCCGCGCCAGGCCCAAAAATGGCCATATGTCTAAAGACTGGGCCCACGCCCAAAGAGCCAGCAGGGAAAACTATGCCTTGTTCTAAAGCTCTTTGGGAACCGCTTGCGTAGCCCCACACACCTGGGGGCTGCAGGCTTTCCTGCTCTCTTCAGCCTCAGAAGAACCCTTTCGCACTTGGCGCCGCGCCAGGCCCAAAAATGGCCATATGTCTAAAGACTGGTCCCACGCCCAAAGAGCCAGCAGGGAAAACTATGCCTTGTTCTAAAGCTCTTTGGGAACCGCTTGCATAGCCCCACACACCTGGGGGCTGCAGGCTTTCCTGCTCTCTTCAGCCTCAGAAGAACCCTTTCGCACTTGGCGCCGCGCCAGGCCCAAAAATGGCCATATGTCTGGAGATTGGTTCCACGCCCAAAGAGCCAGCAGGGAAAACTATGCCTTGTTCTAAAGCTCTTTGGGAACCGCTTGCGTAGCCCCAGACACCTGGGGGCTGCAGGCTTTCCTGCTGCCTTCAGCCTCAAAACCACCCTTTTCCACATGGCGTCACGCCAGGCAAAAAAATGGCCATATGTCTGGAGGTTGGTCCCACGCCCAAAGAGCCAGCAGGGAAAACTATGCCTTGTTCTAAAGCTCTTTGGGAACCGCTTGCGTAGCCCGACAGACCTGGGGGCTGCAGGCTTTCCTGCTCTCTTCAGCCTCAAAACCACCCTTTCCCACTTGGCACCGCGCCAGGCACAAAAATGGCCATATGTCTGGAGACTGGTCCCACGCCCAAAGAGCCAGCAGGGAAAACTATGCCTTGTTCTAAAGCTCTTTGGGAACCGCTTGCGTAGCCCCACACACCTGGGGGCTGCAGGCTTTCCTGCTGCCTTCAGCCTCAAAACCACCCTTACACACATGGCGTCACACCAGGCACAAAAATGGCCATATGTTTGGAGATTGGTCCCACGCCCAAAGAGCCAGCAGGGAAAACTATGCCTTGTTCTAAAGCTCTTTGGGAACCGCTTGCGTAGCCCCACACACCTGGGGGCTGCAGGCTTTCCTGCTGCCTTCAGCCTCAAAACCACCCTTTCCCACTTGGCGCCGCGCCAGGCACAAAAATGGCCATATGGCTGGAGACTGGTCCCACGCCCAAAGAGCCAGGAGGGAAAACTATGCCTTGTTCTAAAGCTCTTTGGGAACCGCTTGCGTAGCCCCACACACCTGGGGGCTGCAGGCTTTCCTGCTGCCTTCAGCCTCAAAACCACCCTTTCCCACATGGCGTCACACCAGGCACAAAAATGGCCATATGTCTGGAGATTGGTCCCACGCCCAAAGAGCCAGCAGGGAAAACTATGCCTTGTTCTAAAGCTCTTTGGGAACTGCTTGCGTAGCCCCACACACCTGGGGGCTGCAGGCTTTCCTGCTCTCTTCAGCCTCAGAAGAACCCTTTCGCACTTGGCGCCGCGCCAGGCCCAAAAATGGCCATATGTCTAAAGACTGGTCCCACGCCCAAAGAGCCAGCAGGGAAAACTATGCCTTGTTCTAAAGCTCTTTGGGAACCGCTTGCGTAGCCCCACACACCTGGGGGCTGCAGGCTTTCCTGCTGCCTTCAGCCTCAAAACCACCCTTTCCCACTTGGCGCCGCGCCAGGCACAAAAATGGCCATATGGCTGGAGACTGGTGCCACGCCCAAAGAGCCAGCAGGGAAAACTATGCCTTGTTCTAAAGCTCTTTGGGAACCGCTTGCGTAGCCCCACAGACCTGGGGGCTGCAGGCTTTCCTGCTGCCTTCAGCCTCAAAACCACCCTTTTCCACATGGCGTCACGCCAGGCAAAAAAATGGCCATATGTCTGGAGGTTGGTCCCACGCCCAAAGAGCCAGCAGGGAAAACTATGCCTTGTTCTAAAGCTCTTTGGGAACCGCTTGCGTAGCCCCACACACCTGGGGGCTGCAGGCTTTCCTGCTGCCTTCAGCCTCAAAACCACCCTTTCTCACTTGGCGCCGGGCCAGGCCCAAAAATGGCCATATGTCTAGAGACTGGTCCCACGCCCAAAGAGCCAGCAGGGAAAACTATGCCTTGTTCTAAAGCTCTTTGGGAACTGCTTGCGTAGCCCCACACACCTGGGGGCTGCAGGCTTTCCTGCTGCCTTCAGCCTCAAAACCACCCTTTCCCACTTGGCGCCGCGCCAGGCCCAAAAATGGCCGTATGTCTGGAGACTGGTGCCACGCCCAAAGAGCCAGCAGGGAAAACTATGCCTTGTTCTAAAGCTCTTTGGGAACGGCTTGCGTAGCCCCACACACCTGGGGGCTGCAGGCTTTCCTGCTGCCTTCAGCCTCAAAACCACCCTTTTCCACATGGCGTCACGCCAGGCCCAAAAATGGCCATATGTCTGGAGACTGGTCCCACGCCCAAAGAGCCAGCAGGGAAAACTATGCCTTGTTCTAAAGCTCTTTGGGAACCGCTTGCGTAGCCCCACACACCTGGGGGCTGCAGGCTTTCCTGCTGCCTTCAGCCTCAAAACCACCCTTTCTCACTTGGTGCGGGGCCAGGCCCAAAAATGGCCATATGTCTGGAGGTTGGTCCCACGCCCAAAGAGCCAGCAGGGAAAACTATGCCTTGTTCTAAAGCTCTTTGGGAACGGCTTGCGTAGCCCCACACACCTGGGGGCTGCAGGCTTTCCTGCTGCCTTCAGCCTCAAAACCACCCTTTCTCACTTGGCGCCGCGCCAGGCCCAAAAATGGCCATATGTCTGGAGACTGGTCCCACGCCCAAAGAGCCAGCAGGGAAAACTATGCCTTGTTCTAAAGCTCTTTGGGAACCGCTTGCGTAGCCCCACACACCTGGGGGCTGCAGGCTTTCCTGCTCTCTTCAGCCTCAAAAGAACCCTTTCGCACTTGGCGCCGCGCCAGGCACAAAAATGGCCATATGGCTGGAGACTGGTGCCACGCCGAAAGAGCCAGCAGGGAAAACTATGCCTTGTTCTAAAGCTCTTTGGGAACCGCTTGCGTAGCCCCACACACCTGGGGGCTGCAGGCTTTCCTGCTGCCTTCAGCCTCAAAACCACCCTTTCCCACTTGGCGCCGCGCCAGGCCCAAAAATGGCCATATGTCTAAAGACTGGTCCCACGCCCAAAGAGCCAGCAGGGAAAACTATGCCTTGTACTAAAGCTCTTTGGGAACCGCTTGCGTAGCCCCACAGACCTGGGGGCTGCAGGCTTTCCTGCTCTCTTCAGCCTCAGAAGAACCCTTTCGCACTTGGCGCCGCGCCAGGCCCAAAAATGGCCATATGTCTAAAGACTGGTCCCACGCCCAAAGAGCCAGCAGGGAAAACTATGCCTTGTTCTAAAGCTCTTTGGGAACCGCTTGCGTAGCCCCACACACCTGGGGGCTGCAGGCTTTCCTGCTCTCTTCAGCCTCAGAAGAACCCTTTCGCACTTGGCGCCGCGCCAGGCCGAAAAATGGCCATATGTCTGGAGATTGGTTCCACGCCCAAAGAGCCAGCAGGGAAAACTATGCCTTGTTCTAAAGCTCTTTGGGAACCGCTTGCGTAGCCCCACACACCTGGGGGCTGCAGGCTTTCCTGCTCTCTTCAGCCTCAAAAGAACCCTTTCGCACTTGGCGCCGCGCCAGGCACAAAAATGGCCATATGGCTGGAGACTGGTGCCACGCCGAAAGAGCCAGCAGGGAAAACTATGCCTTGTTCTAAAGCTCTTTGGGAACCGCTTGCGTAGCCCCACACACCTGGGGGCTGCAGGCTTTCCTGCTGCCTTCAGCCTCAAAACCACCCTTTCCCACTTGGCGCCGCGCCAGGCCCAAAAATGGCCATATGTCTAAAGACTGGTCCCACGCCCAAAGAGCCAGCAGGGAAAACTATGCCTTGTACTAAAGCTCTTTGGGAACCGCTTGCGTAGCCCCACAGACCTGGGGGCTGCAGGCTTTCCTGCTCTCTTCAGCCTCAGAAGAACCCTTTCGCACTTGGCGCCGCGCCAGGCCCAAAAATGGCCATATGTCTAAAGACTGGTCCCACGCCCAAAGAGCCAGCAGGGAAAACTATGCCTTGTTCTAAAGCTCTTTGGGAACCGCTTGCGTAGCCCCACACACCTGGGGGCTGCAGGCTTTCCTGCTCTCTTCAGCCTCAGAAGAACCCTTTCGCACTTGGCGCCGCGCCAGGCCGAAAAATGGCCATATGTCTGGAGATTGGTTCCACGCCCAAAGAGCCAGCAGGGAAAACTATGCCTTGTTCTAAAGCTCTTTGGGAACCGCTTGCGTAGCCCCACAGACCTGGGGGCTGCAGGCTTTCCTGCTGCCTTCAGCCTCAAAACCACCCTTACCCACATGGCGTCACACCAGGCACAAAAATGGCCATATGTTTGGAGATTGGTCCCACGCCCAAAGAGCCAGCAGGGAAAACTATGCCTTGTTCTAAAGCTCTTTGGGAACCGCTTGCGTAGCCCCACACACCTGGGGGCTGCAGGCTTTCCTGCTGCCTTCAGCCTCAAAACCACCCTTTCCCACTTGGCGCCGCGCCAGGCACAAAAATGGCCATATGGCTGGAGACTGGTCCCACGCCCAAAGAGCCAGCAGGGAAAACTATGCCTTGTTCTAAAGCTCTTTGGGAACCGCTTGCGTAGCCCCACACACCTGGGGGCTGCAGGCTTTCCTGCTGCCTTCAGCCTCAAAACCACCCTTTCCCACATGGCGTCACACCAGACACAAAAATGGCCATATGTCTGGAGATTGGTCCCACGCCCAAAGAGCCAGCAGGGAAAACTATGCCTTGTTCTAAAGCTCTTTGGGAACGGCTTGCGTAGCCCCACACACCTGGGGGCTGCAGGCTTTCCTGCTGCCTTCAGCCTCAAAACCACCCTTTCCCACTTGGCGCCGCGCCAGGCACAAAAATGGCCATATGGTTGGAGACTGGTGCCACGCCCAAAGAGCCAGCAGGGAAAACTATGCCTTGTTCTAAAGCTCTTTGGGAACCGCTTGCGTAGCCCCACAGACCTGGGGGCTGCAGGCTTTCCTGCTGCCTTCAGCCTCAAAACCACCCTTTTCCACATGGCGTCACGCCAGGCAAAAAAATGGCCATATGTCTGGAGGTTGGTCCCACGCCCAAAGAGCCAGCAGGGAAAACTATGCCTTGTTCTAAAGCTCTTTGGGAACCGCTTGCGTAGCCCCACACACCTGGGGGCTGCAGGCTGTCCTGCTGCCTTCAGCCTCAAAACCACCCTTTCCCACTTGGCGCCGGGCCAGGCCCAAAAATGTCCATATGTCTAGAGACTGGTCCCACGCCCAAAGAGCCAGCAGGGAAAACTATGCCTTGTTCTAAAGCTCTTTGGGAACCGCTTGCGTAGCCCCACAGACCTGGGTGCTGCAGGCTTTCCTGCTGCCTTCAGCCTCAAAACCACCCTTTCCCACTTGGCGCCGCGCCAGGCACAAAAAAGGCCAAATGTCTGGAGACTGGTCCCACGCCCAAAGAGCCAGCAGGGAAAACTATGCCTTGTTCTAAAGCTCTTTGGGAACCGCTTGCGTAGCCCCACACACCTGGGGGCTGCAGGCTGTCCTGCTGCCTTCAGCCTCAAAACCACCCTTTCCCACTTGACGCCGCGCCAGGCACAAAAATGGCCATATGGCTGGAGACTGGTCCCACGCCCAAAGAGCCAGCAGGGAAAACTATGCCTTGTTCTAAAGCTCTTTGGGAACCGCTTGCGTAGCCCCACAGACCTGGGTGCTGCAGGCTTTCCTGCTGCCTTCAGCCTCAAAACCACCCTTTCCCACTTGGCGCCGCGCCAGGCACAAAAATGGCCATATGGCTGGAGACTGGTCCCACGCCCAAAGAGCCAGCAGGGAAAACTATGCCTTGTTCTAAAGCTCTTTGGGAACCGCTTGCGTAGCCCCACACACCTGGGGGCTGCAGGCTTTCCTGCTGCCTTCAGCCTCAAAACCACCCTTTCCCACATGGCGTCACACCAGACACAAAAATGGCCATATGTCTGGAGATTGGTCCCACGCCCAAAGAGCCAGCAGGGAAAACTATGCCTTGTTCTAAAGCTCTTTGGGAACGGCTTGCGTAGCCCCACACACCTGGGGGCTGCAGGCTTTCCTGCTGCCTTCAGCCTCAAAACCACCCTTTCCCACTTGGCGCCGCGCCAGGCACAAAAATGGCCATATGGTTGGAGACTGGTGCCACGCCCAAAGAGCCAGCAGGGAAAACTATGCCTTGTTCTAAAGCTCTTTGGGAACCGCTTGCGTAGCCCCACAGACCTGGGGGCTGCAGGCTTTCCTGCTGCCTTCAGCCTCAAAACCACCCTTTTCCACATGGCGCCGCGCCAGGCACAAAAATGGCCATATGTCTGGAGACTGGTGCTACGCCGAAAGAGCCAGCAGGGAAAACTATGCCTTGTTCTAAAGCTCTTTGGGAACCGCTTGCGTAGCCCCACACACCTGGGGGCTGCAGGCTTTCCTGCTGCCTTCAGCCTCAAAACCACCCTTTCCCACTTGGCGCCGCGCCAGGCCCAAAAATGGCCGTATGTCTGGAGACTGGTCCCACGCCCAAAGAGCCAGCAGGGAAAACTATGCCTTGTTCTAAAGCTCTTTGGGAACCGCTTGCGTAGCCCCACAGACCTGGGTGCTGCAGGCTTTCCTGCTGCCTTCAGCCTCAAAACCACCCTTTCCCACTTGGCGCCGCGCCAGGCACAAAAAAGGCCAAATGTCTGGAGACTGGTCCCACGCCCAAAGAGCCAGGAGGGAAAACTATGCCTTGTTCTAAAGCTCTTTGGGAACCGCTTGCGTAGCCCCACACACCTGGGGGCTGCAGGCTTTCCTGCTGCCTTCAGCCTCAAAACCACCCTTTCCCACTTGACGCCGCGCCAGGCACAAAAATGGCCATATGGCTGGAGACTGGTCCCACGCCCAAAGAGCCAGCAGGGAAAACTATGCCTTGTTCTAAAGCTCTTTGGGAAACGCTTGCGTAGCCCCACACACCTGGGGGCTGCAGGCTTTCCTGCTGCCTTCAGCCTCAAAACCACCCTTTCCCACATGGCGTCACACCAGGCACAAAAATCGCCATATGTCTGGAGGTTGGTCCCACGCCCAAAGAGCCAGCAGGGAAAACTATGCCTTGTTCTAAAGCTCTTTGGGAACCGCTTGCGTAGCCCCACACACCTGGGGGCTGCAGGCTTTCCTGCTCTCTTCATCCTCAGAAGAACCCTTTCGCACTTGGCGCCGCGCCAGGCCCAAAAATGGCCATATGTCTGGAGACTGGTCCCACGCCCAAAGAGCCAGCAGGGAAAACTATGCCTTGTTCTAAAGCTCTTTGGGAACCGCTTGCGTAGCCCCACACACCTGGGGGCTGCAGGCTTTCCTGCTCTCTTCAGCCTCAGAAGAACCCTTTCGCACTTGGCGCCGCGCCAGGCCCAAAAATGGCCATATGTCTGGAGATTGGTCCCACGCCCAAAGAGCCAGCAGGGAAAACTATGCCTTGTTCTAAAGCTCTTTGGGAACCGCTTGCGTAGCCCCACACACCTGGGGGCTGCAGGCTTTCCTGCTGCCTTCAGCCTCAAAACCACCCTTTTCCACATGGCGTCACGCCAGGCAAAAAAATGGCCATATGTCTGGAGGTTGGTCCCACGCCCAAAGAGCCAGCAGGGAAAACTATGCCTTGTTCTAAAGCTCTTTGGGAACCGCTTGCGTAGCCCCACACACCTGGGGGCTGCAGGCTTTCCTGCTCTCTTCAGCCTCAGAAGAACCCTTTCCCACTTGGCGCCGCGCCAGGCACAAAAATGGCCATATGGCTGGAGACTGGTCCCACGCCCAAAGAGCCAGCAGGGAAAACTATGCCTTGTTCTAAAGCTCTTTGGGAACCGCTTGCGTAGCCCCACACACCTGGGGGCTGCAGGCTTTCCTGCTGCCTTCAGCCTCAAAACCACCCTTTCCCACATGGCGTCACACCAGGCACTAAAATGGCCATATGTCTGGAGATTGGTCCCACGCCCAAAGAGCCAGCAGGGAAAACTATGCCTTGTTCTAAAGCTCTTTGGGAACCGCTTGCGTAGCCCCACACACCTGGGGGCTGCAGGCTTTCCTGCTCTCTTCAGCCTCAGAAGAACACTTTCGCACTTGGCGCTGGGCCAGGCCCAAAAATGGCCATATGTCTAGAGACTGGTCCCACGCCCAAAGAGCCAGCAGGGAAAACTATGCCTTGTTCTAAAGCTCTTTGGGAACCGCTTGCGTAGCCCCACACACCTGGGGGCTGCAGGCTTTCCTGCTGCCTTCAGCCTCAAAACCACCCTTTCCCACTTGGCGCCGCGCCAGGCCCAAAAATGGCCGTATGTCTGGAGACTGGTCCCACGCCCAAAGAGCCAGCAGGGAAAACTATGCCTTGTTCTAAAGCTCTTTGGGAACCGCTTGCGTAGCCCCACACACCTGGGGGCTGCAGGCTTTCCTGCTGCCTTCAGCCTCAAAACCACCCTTTTCCACATGGCGTCACGCCAGGCCCAAAAATGGCCATATGTCTGGAGACTGGTCCCACGCCCAAAGAGCCAGCAGGGAAAACTATGCCTTGTTCTAAAGCTCTTTGGGAACCGCTTGCGTAGCCCCACACACCTGGGGGCTGCAGGCTTTCCTGCTGTCTTCAGCCTCAAAACCACCCTTTCCCACTTGGCGCCGCGCCAGGCCCAAAAATGGCCGTATGTCTGGAGACTGGTCCCACGCCCAAAGAGCCAGCAGGGAAAACTATGCCTTGTTCTAAAGCTCTTTGGGAACCGCTTGCGTAGCCCCACACACCTGGGGGCTGCAGGCTTTCCTGCTCTCTTCAGCCTCAGAAGAACCCTTTCGCACTTGGCGCCGCGCCAGGCACAAAAATGGCCATATGGCTGGAGACTGGTCCCACGCCGAAAAAGCCAGCAGGGAAAACTATGCTTTGTTCTAAAACTCTTTGGGAACCGCTTGCGTAGTTCCACAGACCTGGGGGCTGCAGGCTTTCCTGCTGCCTTCAGCCTCAAAACCACCCTTTCCCACTTGGCGCCGCGCCAGGCCCAAAAATGGCCGTATGTCTGGAGACTGGTCCCACGCCCAAAGAGCCAGCAGGGAAAACTATGCCTTGTTCTAAAGCTCTTTGGGAACCGCTTGCGTAGCCCCACACACCTGGGGGCTGCAGGCTTTCCTGCTGCCTTCAGCCTCAAAACCACCCTTTTCCACATGGCGTCACACCAGGCAAAAAAATGGCCATATGTCTGGAGGTTGGTCCCACGCCCAAAGAGCCAGCAGGGAAAACTATGCCTTGTTCTAAAGCTCTTTGGGAACCGCTTGCGTAGCCCCACACACCTGGGGGCTGCAGGCTTTCCTGCTCTCTTCAGCCTCAAAAGCACCCTTTCCCACTTGGCGCCGCGCCAGGCACAAAAATGGCCATATGGCTGGAGACTGGTCCCACGCCCAAAGAGCCAGCAGGGAAAACTATGCCTTGTTCTAAAGCTCTTTGGGAACCGCTTGCGTAGCCCCACACACCTGGGGGCTGCAGGCTTTCCTGCTGCCTTCAGCCTCAAAACCACCCTTTCCCACATGGCGTCACACCAGGCACTAAAATGGCCATATGTCTGGAGATTGGTCCCACGCCCAAAGAGCCAGCAGGGAAAACTATGCCTTGTTCTAAAGCTCTTTGGGAACCGCTTGCGTAGCCCCACACACCTGGGGGCTGCAGGCTTTCCTGCTCTCTTCAGCCTCAGAAGAACCCTTTCGCACTTGGCGCTGGGCCAGGCCCAAAAATGGCCATATGTCTAGAGACTGGTCCCACGCCCAAAGAGCCAGCAGGGAAAACTATGCCTTGTTCTAAAGCTCTTTGGGAACCGCTTGCGTAGCCCCACACACCTGGGGGCTGCAGGCTTTCCTGCTGCCTTCAGCCTCAAAACCACCCTTTCCCACTTGGCGCCGCGCCAGGCCCAAAAATGGCCGTATGTCTGGAGACTGGTCCCACGCCCAAAGAGCCAGCAGGGAAAACTATGCCTTGTTCTAAAGCTCTTTGGGAACCGCTTGCGTAGCCCCACACACCTGGGGGCTGCAGGCTTTCCTGCTGCCTTCAGCCTCAAAACCACCCTTTTCCACATGGCGTCACGCCAGGCCCAAAAATGGCCATATGTCTGGAGACTGGTCCCACGCCCAAAGAGCCAGCAGGGAAAACTATGCCTTGTTCTAAAGCTCTTTGGGAACCGCTTGCGTAGCCCCACACACCTGGGGGCTGCAGGCTTTCCTGCTGCCTTCAGCCTCAAAACCACCCTTTCTCACTTGGCGCCGGGCCAGGCCCAAAAATGGCCATATGTCTAGAGACTGGTCCCACGCCCAAAGAGCCAGCAGGGAAAACTATGCCTTGTTCTAAAGCTCTTTGGGAACCGCTTGCGTAGCCCCACACACCTGGGGGCTGCAGGCTTTCCTGCTGTCTTCAGCCTCAAAACCACCCTTTCCCACTTGGCGCCGCGCCAGGCCCAAAAATGGCCGTATGTCTGGAGACTGGTCCCACGCCCAAAGAGCCAGCAGGGAAAACTATGCCTTGTTCTAAAGCTCTTTGGGAACCGCTTGCGTAGCCCCACACACCTGGGGGCTGCAGGCTTTCCTGCTCTCTTCAGCCTCAGAAGAACCCTTTCGCACTTGGCGCGGCGCCAGGCACAAAAATGGCCATATGGCTGGAGACTGGTCCCACGCCGAAAAAGCCAGCAGGGAAAACTATGCTTTGTTCTAAAACTCTTTGGGAACCGCTTGCGTAGCCCCACAGACCTGGGGGCTGCAGGCTTTCCTGCTGCCTTCAGCCTCAAAACCACCCTTTCCCACTTGGCGCCGCGCCAGGCCCAAAAATGGCCGTATGTCTGGAGACTGGTCCCACGCCCAAAGAGCCAGCAGGGAAAACTATGCCTTGTTCTAAAGCTCTTTGGGAACCGCTTGCGTAGCCCCACACACCTGGGGGCTGCAGGCTTTCCTGCTGCCTTCAGCCTCAAAACCACCCTTTCCCACTTGGCGCCGCGCCAGGCCCAAAAATGGCCATATGTCTGGAGACTGGTCCCACGCCCAAAGAGCCAGCAGGGAAAACTATGCCTTGTTCTAAAGCTCTTTGGGAACCGCTTGCGTAGCCCCACACACCTGGGGGCTGCAGGCTTTCCTGCTGCCTTCAGCCTCAAAACCACCCTTTTCCACATGGCGTCACGCCAGGCCCAAAAATGGCCATATGTCTGGAGACTGGTCCCACGCCCAAAGAGCCAGCAGGGAAAACTATGCCTTGTTCTAAAGCTCTTTGGGAACCGCTTGCGTAGCCCCACACACCTGGGGGCTGCAGGCTTTCCTGCTGCCTTCAGCCTCAAAACCACCCTTTCTCACTTGGCGCCGGGCCAGGCCCAAAAATGGCCATATGTCTAGAGACTGGTCCCACGCCGAAAAAGCCAGCAGGGAAAACTATGCCTTGTTCTAAAGCTCTTTGGGAACCGCTTGCGTAGCCCCACACACCTGGGGGCTGCAGGCTTTCCTGCTGCCTTCAGCCTCAAAACCACCCTTTCCCACTTGGCCCCGTGCCAGGCCCAAAAATGGCCATATGTCTGGAGACTGGTCCCATGCCCAAAGAGCCAGCAGGGAAAACTAAGCCTTGTTCTAAAGCTCTTTGGGAACCACTTGCGTAGCCCCACAGACCTGGGGGCTGCAGGCTTTCCTGCTGCCTTCAGCCTCAAAACCACCCTTTCTCTCTTGGCGCCGGGCCAGGCCCAAAAATGGCCATATGTCTAGAGACTGGTGCCACGCCCAAAGAGCCAGCAGGGAAAACTATGCCTTGTTCTAAAGCTCTTTGGGAACGGCTTGCGTAGCCCCACACACCTGGGGGCTGCAGGCTTTCCTGCTGCCTTCAGCCTCAAAACCACCCTTTTCCACATGGCGTCACGCCAGGCCCAAAAATGGCCATATGTCTGGAGACTGGTCCCACGCCCAAAGAGCCAGCAGGGAAAACTATGCCTTGTTCTAAAGCTCTTTGGGAACGGCTTGCGTAGCCCCACAGACCTGGGGGCTGCAGGCTTTCCTGCTGCCTTCAGCCTCAAAACCACCCTTTCTCACATGGCGCCGGGCCAGGCCCAAAAATGGCCATATGTCTAGAGACTGGTGCCACGCCCAAAGAGCCAGCAGGGAAAACTATGCCTTGTTCTAAAGCTCTTTGGGAACCGCTTGCGTAGCCCCACAGACCTGGGGGCTGCAGGCTTTCCTGCTGCCTTCAGCCTCAAAACCACCCTTTCTCACATGGCGCCGGGCCAGGCCCAAAAATGGCCATATGTCTAGAGACTGGTGCCACGCCCAAAGAGCCAGCAGGGAAAACTATGCCTTGTTCTAAAGCTCTTTGGGAACCGCTTGCGTAGCCCCACACACCTGGGGGCTGCAGGCTTTCCTTCTGTCTTCAGCCTCAAAACCACCCTTTCCCACTTGGCGCCGCGCCAGGCCCAAAAATGGCCGTATGTCTGGAGACTGGTCCCACGCCCAAAGAGCCAGCAGGGAAAACTATGCCTTGTTCTAAAGCTCTTTGGGAACGGCTTGCGTAGCCCCACACACCTGGGGGCTGCAGGCTTTCCTGCTGCCTTCAGCCTCAAAACCACCCTTTTCCACATGGCGTCACGCCAGGCCCAAAAATGGCCATATATCTGGAGACTGGTCCCACGCCCAAAGAGCCAGCAGGGAAAACTATGCCTTGTTCTAAAGCTCTTTGGGAACCGCTTGCGTAGCCCCACACACCTGGGGGCTGCAGGCTTTCCTGCTGCCTTCAGCCTCAAAACCACCCTTTCTCACTTGGCGCCGGGCCAGGCCCAAAAATGGCCATATGTCTAGAGACTGGTGCCACGCCCAAAGAGCCAGCAGGGAAAACTATGCCTTGTTCTAAAGCTCTTTGGGAACCACTTGCGTAGCCCCACACACCTGGGGGCTGCAGGCTTTCCTGCTGCCTTAAGCCTCAAAACCACCCTTTCTCACTTGGCGCCGCGCTATGCCCAAAAATGGCCATATGTCTGGGGACTGGTCCCACGCCCAAAGAGCCAGCAGGGAAAACTATGCCTTGTTCTAAAGCTCTTTGGGAACCGCTTGCGTAGCCCCACACACCTGGGGGCTGCAGGCTTTCCTGCTCTCTTCAGCCTCAAAAGAACCCTTTCCCACTTGGCGCCGCGCCAGGCACAAAAATGGCCATATGGCTGGAGACTGGTCCCACGCCGAAAAAGCCAGCAGGGAAAACTATGCCTTGTTCTAAAGCTCTTTGGGAACCGCTTGCGTAGCCCCACACACCTGGGGGCTGCAGGCTTTCCTGCTGCCTTCAGCCTCAAAAGCACGCTTTCCCACTTGGCCCCGTGCCAGGCTCAAAAATGGCCATATGTCTGGAGACTGGTCCCATGCCCAAAGAGCCAGCAGGGAAAACTAAGCCTTGTTCTAAAGCTCTTTGGGAACCGCTTGCGTAGCCCCACACACCTGGGGGCTGCAGGCTTTCCTGCTGCCTTCAGCCTCAAAACCACCCTTTCCCACTTATGCCGCACCAGGCCCAAAAATGGCCGTATGTCTGGAGACTGGTCCCACGCCCAAAGAGCCAGCAGGGAAAACTATGCCTTGTTCTAAAGCTCTTTGGGAACGGCTTGCGTAGCCCCACACACCTGGGGGCTGCAGGCTTTCCTGCTGCCTTCAGCCTCAAAACCACCCTTTTCCACATGGCGTCACGCCAGGCCCAAAAATGGCCATATGTCTGGAGATTGGTCCCACGCCCAAAGAGCCAGCAGGGAAAACTATGCCTTGTTCTAAAGCTCTTTGGGAACCGCTTGCGTAGCCCCACAGACCTGGGGGCTGCAGGCTTTCCTGCTGCCTTCAGCCTCAAAACCACCCTTTCTCACTTGGCGCCGCGCTATGCCCAAAAATGGCCATATGTCTGGGGACTGGTCCCACGCCCAAAGAGCCAGCAGGGAAAACTATGCCTTGTTCTAAAGCTCTTTGGGAACCGCTTGCGTAGCCCCACACACCTGGGGGCTGCAGGCTTTCCTGCTCTCCTCAGCCTCAAAAGAACCCTTTCCCACTTGGCGCCACGCCAGGCACAAAAATGGCCATATGGCTGGAGACTGGTCCCACGCCGAAAAAGCCAGCAGGGAAAACTATGCCTTGTTCTAAAGCTCTTTGGGAACCGCTTGCGTAGCCCCACACACCTGGGGGCTGCAGGCTTTCCTGCTGCCTTCAGCCTCAAAACCACCCTTTCCCACTTGGCCCCGTGCCAGGCTCAAAAATGGCCATATGTCTGGAGACTGGTCCCATGCCCAAAGAGCCAGCAGGGAAAACTAAGCCTTGTTCTAAAGCTCTTTGGGAACCGCTTGCGTAGCCCCACACACCTGGGGGCTGCAGGCTTTCCTGCTGCCTTCAGCCTCAAAACCACCCTTTCCCACTTGACGCCGCACCAGGCCCAAAAATGGCCGTATGTCTGGAGACTGGTCCCACGCCCAAAGAGCCAGCAGGGAAAACTATGCCTTGTTCTAAAGCTCTTTGGGAACGGCTTGCGTAGCCCCACACACCTGGGGGCTGCAGGCTTTCCTGCTGCCTTCAGCCTCAAAACCACCCTTTTCCACATGGCGTCACGCCAGGCCCAAAAATGGCCATATGTCTGGAGACTGGTCCCACGCCCAAAGAGCCAGCAGGGAAAACTATGCCTTGTTCTAAAGCTCTTTGGGAACCGCTTGCGTAGCCCCACAGACCTGGGGGCTGCAGGCTTTCCTGCTGCCTTCAGCCTCAAAACCACCCTTTCTCTCTTGGCGCCGGGCCAGGCCCAAAAATGGCCATATGTCTAGAGACTGGTGCCACGCCCAAAGAGCCAGCAGGGAAAACTATGCCTTGTTCTAAAGCTCTTTGGGAACCGCTTGCGTAGCCCCACACACCTGGGGACTGCAGGCTTTCCTGCTGCCTTCAGCCTCAAAACCACCCTTTCCCACTTGGCGCCGCGCCAGGCCCAAAAATGGCCGTATGTCTGGAGACTGGTCCCACGCCCAAAGAGCCAGCAGGGAAAACTATGCCTTGTTCTAAAGCTCTTTGGGAACGGCTTGCGTAGCCCCACACACCTGGGGGCTGCAGGCTTTCCTGCTGCCTTCAGCCTCAAAACCACCCTTTCTCACTTGGCGCCGCGCCATGCCCAAAAATGGCCATATGTCTGGGGACTGGTCCCACGCCCAAAGAGCCAGCAGGGAAAACTATGCCTTGTTCTAAAGCTCTTTGGGAACCGCTTGCGTAGCCCCACACACCTGGGGGCTGCAGGCTTTCCTGCTCTCTTCAGCCTCAAAAGAACCCTTTCGAACTTGGCGCCGCGCCAGGCACAAAAATGGCCATATGGCTGGAGACTGGTCCCACGCCCAAAGAGCCAGCAGGGAAAACTATGCCTTGTTCTAAAGCTCTTTGGGAACCGCTTGCGTAGCCCCACACACCTGGGGGATGCAGGCTTTCATGCTGCCTTCAGCCTCAAAACCACCCTTTCCCACTTGGCGCCGCGCCAGGCCCAAAAATGGCCGTATGTCTGGAGACTGGTCCCACGCCCAAAGAGCCAGCAGGGAAAACTATGCCTTGTACTAAAGCTCTTTGGGAACCGCTTGCATAGCCCCACAGACCTGGGTGCTGCAGGCTTTCCTGCTGCCTTCAGCCTCAAAACCACCCTTTCCCACTTGGCGCCGCGCCAGGCACAAAAATGGCCATATGGCTGGAGACTGGTGCCACGCCCAAAGAGCCAGCAGGGAAAACTATGCCTTGTTCTAAAGCTCTTTGGGAACCGCTTGCGTAGCCCCACACACCTGGGGGCTGCAGGCTTTCCTGCTGCCTTCAGCCTCAAAACCACCCTTTCCCACTTGGCCCCGTGCCAGGCCCAAAAATGGCCATATCTCTGGAGACTGGTCCCATGCCCAAAGAGCCAGCAGGGAAAACTAAGCCTTGTTCTAAAGCTCTTTGGGAACCGCTTGCGTAGCCCCACACACCTGGGGGCTGCAGGCTTTCCTGCTGCCTTCAGCCTCAAAACCACCCTTTCCCACTTGGCGCCGCTCCAGGCCCAAAAATGGCCGTATGTCTGGAGACTGGTCCCACGCCCAAAGAGCCAGCAGGGAAAACTATGCCTTGTTCTAAAGCTCTTTGGGAACGGCTTGCGTAGCCCCACACACCTGGGGGCTGCAGGCTTTCCTGCTGCCTTCAGCCTCAAAACCACCCTTTCCCACTTGGCCCCGCAGCAGGCACAAAAATGGCCATATGTCTGGAGACTGGTCCCACGCCCAAAGAGTCAGCAGGGAAAACTATGCCTTGTTCTAAAGCTCTTTGGGAACCGCTTGCGTAGCCCCACACACCTGGGGGCTGCAGGCTTTCCTGCTGCCTTCAGCCTCAAAACCACCCTTTCTCACTTGGCGCCGCGCCAGGCCCAAAAATGGCCGTATGTCTGGAGACTGGTCCCACGCCCAAAGAGCCAGCAGGGAAAACTATGCCTTGTTCTAAAGCTCTTTGGGAACCGCTTGCGTAGCCCCACACACCTGGGGGCTGCAGGCTTTCCTGCTGCCTTCAGCCTCAAAACCACCCTTTCCCACTTGGCGCCGCGCCAGGCCCAAAAATGGCCGTATGTCTGGAGACTGGTCCCACGCCCAAAGAGCCAGCAGGGAAAACTATGCCTTGTTCTAAAGCTCTTTGGGAACCGCTTGCGTAGCCCCACACACCTGGGGGCTGCAGGCTTTCCTGCTGCCTTCAGCCTCAAAACCACCCTTTCTCACTTGGCGCCGCGCCATGCCCAAAAATGGCCATATGTCTGGGGACTGGTCCCACGCCCAAAGAGCCAGCAGGGAAAACTATGCCTTGTTCTAAAGCTCTTTGGGAACCGCTTGCGTAGCCCCACACACCTGGGGGCTGCAGGCTTTCCTGCTGCCTTCAGCCTCAAAACCACCCTTTCCCACTTGGCGCCGCGCCAGGCCCAAAAATGGCCGTATGTCTGGAGACTGGTCCCACGCCCAAAGAGCCAGCAGGGAAAACTATGCCTTGTACTAAAGCTCTTTGGGAACCGCTTGCGTAGCCCCACAGCCCTGGGTGCTGCAGGCTTTCCTGCTGCCTTCAGCCTCAAAACCACCCTTTCCCACTTGGCGCCGCGCCAGGCACAAAAATGGCCATATGGCTGGAGACTAGTGCCACGCCCAAAGAGCCAGCAGGGAAAACTATGCCTTGTTCTAAAGCTCTTTGGGAACCGCTTGCGTAGCCCCACACACCTGGGGGCTGCAGGCTTTCCTGCTGCCTTAAGCCTCAAAACCACCCTTTCGAACTTGGCGCCGCGCCAGGCACAAAAATGGCCATATGGCTGGAGACTGGTCCCACGCCCAAAGAGCCAGCAGGGAAAACTATGCCTTGTTCTAAAGCTCTTTGGGTACCGCTTGCGTAGCCCCACACACCTGGGGGATGCAGGCTTTCCTGCTGCCTTCAGCCTCAAAACCACCCTTTCCCACTTGGCGCCGCGCCAGGCCCAAAAATGGCCGTATGTCTGGAGACTGGTCCCACGCCCAAAGAGCCAGCAGGGAAAACTATGCCTTGTTCTAAAGCTCTTTGGGAACCGCTTGCATAGCCCCACAGACCTGGGTGCTGCAGGCTTTCCTGCTGCCTTCAGCCTCAAAACCACCCTTTCCCACTTGGCGCCGCGCCAGGCACAAAAATGGCCATATGGCTGGAGACTGGTGCCACGCCCAAAGAGCCAGCAGGGAAAACTATGCCTTGTTCTAAAGCTCTTTGGGAACCGCTTGCGTAGCCCCACACACCTGGGGGCTGCAGGCTTTCCTGCTGCCTTCAGCCTCAAAACCACCCTTTCCCACTTGGCCCCGTGCCAGGCCCAAAAATGGCCATATCTCTGGAGACTGGTCCCATGCCCAAAGAGCCAGCAGGGAAAACTAAGCCTTGTTCTAAAGCTCTTTGGGAACCGCTTGCGTAGCCCCACACACCTGGGGGCTGCAGGCTTTCCTGCTGCCTTCAGCCTCAAAACCACCCTTTCCCACTTGGCGCCGCTCCAGGCCCAAAAATGGCCGTATGTCTGGAGACTGGTCCCACGCCCAAAGAGCCAGCAGGGAAAACTATGCCTTGTTCTAAAGCTCTTTGGGAACGGCTTGCGTAGCCCCACACACCTGGGGGCTGCAGGCTTTCCTGCTGCCTTCAGCCTCAAAACCACCCTTTTCCACATGGCGTCACACAAGGCACAAAAATGGCCATATGTCTGGAGACTGGTCCCACGCCCAAAGAGTCAGCAGGGAAAACTATGCCTTGTTCTAAAGCTCTTTGGGAACCGCTTGCGTAGCCCCACACACCTGGGGGCTGCAGGCTTTCCTGCTGCCTTCAGCCTCAAAACCACCCTTTCTCACTTGGCGCCGCGCCAGGCCCAAAAATGGCCGTATGTCTGGAGACTGGTCCCACGCCCAAAGAGCCAGCAGGGAAAACTATGCCTTGTTCTAAAGCTCTTTGGGAACCGCTTGCGTAGCCCCACACACCTGGGGGCTGCAGGCTTTCCTGCTGCCTTCAGCCTCAAAACCACCCTTTCCCACTTGGCGCCGCGCCAGGCCCAAAAATGGCCGTATGTCTGGAGACTGGTCCCACGCCCAAAGAGCCAGCAGGGAAAACTATGCCTTGTTCTAAAGCTCTTTGGGAACCGCTTGCGTAGCCCCACACACCTGGGGGCTGCAGGCTTTCCTGCTGCCTTCAGCCTCAAAACCACCCTTTCTCACTTGGCGCCGCGCCATGCCCAAAAATGGCCATATGTCTGGGGACTGGTCCCACGCCCAAAGAGCCAGCAGGGAAAACTATGCCTTGTTCTAAAGCTCTTTGGGAACCGCTTGCGTAGCCCCACACACCTGGGGGCTGCAGGCTTTCCTGCTGCCTTCAGCCTCAAAACCACCCTTTCCCACTTGGCGCCGCGCCAGGCCTAAAAATGGCCGTATGTCTGGAGACTGGTCCCACGCCCAAAGAGCCAGCAGGGAAAACTATGCCTTGTACTAAAGCTCTTTGGGAACCGCTTGCGTAGCCCCACAGACCTGGGTGCTGCAGGCTTTCCTGCTGCCTTCAGCCTCAAAACCACCCTTTCCCACTTGGCGCCGCGCCAGGCACAAAAATGGCCATATGGCTGGAGACTAGTGCCACGCCCAAAGAGCCAGCAGGGAAAACTATGCCTTGTTCTAAAGCTCTTTGGGAACCGCTTGCGTAGCCCCACAGACCTCGGGGCTGCAGGCTTTCCTGCTGCCTTCAGCCTCAAAACCACCCTTTCCCACTTGGCCCCGTGCCAGGCCCAAAAATGGCCATATGTCTGGAGACTGGTCCCACGCCCAAAGAGCCAGCAGGGAAAACTAAGCCTTGTCCTAAAGCTCTTTGGGAACCGCTTGCGTAGCCCCACACACCTGGGGGCTGCAGGCTTTCCTGCTCTCTTCAACCTCAAAAGCACCTTTTCCCACATGGCGCCGCGCCAGGCACAAAAATGGCCAAATGTCTGGAGACTGGTCCCACGCCCAAAGAGCCAGGAGGGAAAACTATGCCTTGTTCTAAAGCTCTTTGGGAACCGCTTGCGTAGCCCCACACACCTGGGGGCTGCAGGCTTTCCTGCTCTCTTCAGCCTCAGAAGAACCCTTTCGCACTTGGCGCCGCGCCAGGCACAAAAATGGAGATATGTCTGGAGATTGGTTCCACGCCCAAAGAGCCAGCAGGGAAAACTATGCCTTGTTCTAAAGCTCTTTGGGAACCGCTTGCGTAGCCCCACACACCTGGGGGCTGCAGGCTTTCCTGCTCTCTTCAGCCTCAAAAGCACGCTTTCCCACTTGGCGCCGCGCCAGGCCCAAAAATGGCCATATGTCCTGAGATTGGTCCCACGCCCAAAGAGCCAGCAGGGAAAACTATGCCTTGTTCTAAAGCTCTTTGGGAACCGCTTGCGTAGCCCCACACACCTGGGGGCTGCAGGCTTTCCTGCTCTCTTCAGCCTCAAAAGCACGCTTTCCCACTTGGCGCCGCGCCAGGCCCAAAAATGGCCATATGTCCTGAGATTGGTCCCACGCCCAAAGAGCCAGCAGGGAAAACTATGCCTTGTTCTAAAGCTCTTTGGGAACCGCTTGCGTAGCCCCACAGACCTGGGGGCTGCAGGCTTTCCTGCTGCCTTCAGCCTCAAAACCACCCTTTCCCACTTGGCGCCGCGCCAGGCACAAAAATGGCCATATGGCTGGAGACTGGTCCCACGCCCAAAGAGCCAGCAGGGAAAACTATGCCTTGTTCTAAAGCTCTTTGGGAACCGCTTGCGTAGCCCCACACACCTGGGGGCTGCAGGCTTTCCTGCTGCCTTCAGCCTCAAAACCACCCTTTCTCACTTTGCGCCGCGCCATGCCCAAAAATGGCCATATGTCTGGGGACTGGTCCCACGCCCAAAGAGCCAGCAGGGAAAACTATGCCTTGTTCTAAAGCTCTTTGGGAACCGCTTGCGTAGCCCCACACACCTGGGGGCTGCAGGCTTTCCTGCTGCCTTCAGCCTCAAAACCACCCTTTCCCACTTGGCGCCACGCCAGGCCCAAAAATGGCCGTATGTCTGGAGACTGGTCCCACGCCCAAAGAGCCAGCAGGGAAAACTATGCCTTGCACTAAAGCTCTTTGGGAACCGCTTGCGTAGCCCCACAGACCTGGGTGCTGCAGGCTTTCCTGCTGCCTTCAGCCTCAAAACCACCCTTTCCCACTTGGCGCCGCGCCAGGCACAAAAATGGCCATATGGCTGGAGACTGGTGCCACGCCCAAAGAGCCAGCAGGGAAAACTATGCCTTGTTCTAAAGCTCTTTGGGAACCGCTTGCGTAGCCCCACAGACCTGGGGGCTGCAGGCTTTCCTGCTGCCTTCAGCCTCAAAACCACCCTTTCCCACTTGGCCCCGTGCCAGGCCCAAAAATGGCCATATGGCTGGAGGTTTGTCCCATGCCCAAAGGGCCAGCAGGGAAAACTAAGCCTTGTTATAAAGCTCTTTGGGAACCGCTTGCGTAGCCCCACACACCTGGGGGCTGCAGGCTTTCCTGCTCTCTTCAACCTCAAAAGAAGCCTTTCCCACTTGGCGCCGCGCCACGCACAAAAATGCCCAAATGTCTGGAGACTGGTCCCACGCCCAAAGAGCCAGGAGGGAAAACTATGCCTTGTTCTAAAGCTCTTTGGGAACCGCTTGCGTAGCCCCACACACCTGGGGGCTGCAGGCTTTCCTGCTGCCTTCAGCCTAAAAACCACCCTTCCCCACATGGCGCTAAGCCAGGCACAAAAATGGCCATATGTCTGGAGGTTGGTCCCACGCCCAAAGAGCCAGCAGGGAAAACTATGCCTTGTTCTAAAGCTCTTTGGGAACCGCTTGCGTAGCCCCACACACCTGGGGGCTGCAGGCTTTCCTGCTGCCTTCAGCCTCAAAACCACCCTTTCCCACATGGCGTCACACCAGGCACAAAAATGGCCATATGTCTGGAGGTTGGTCCCTTTCCCAAAGAGCCAGCAGGGAAAACTATACCTTGTTCTAAAGCTCTTTGGGAACCGCTTGCGTAGCCCCACACACCTGGGGGCTGCAGGCTTTCCTGCTCTCTTCAGCCTCAGAAGAACCCTTTCGCACTTGGCGCCGCGCCAGGCACAAAAATGGACATATGTCTGGAGATTGGTTCCACGCCCAAAGAGCCAGCAGGGAAAACTATGCCTTGTTCTAAAGCTCTTTGGGAACCGCTTGCGTAGCCCCACACACCTGGGGGCTGCAGGCTTTCCTGCTCTCTTCAGCCTCAAAAGCACGCTTTCCCACTTGGCGCCGCGCCAGGCCCAAAAATGGCCATATGTCCTGAGATTGGTCCCACGCCCAAAGAGCCAGCAGGGAAAACTATGCCTTGTTCTAAAGCTCTTTGGGAACCGCTTGCGTAGCCCCACACACCTGGGGGCTGCAGGCTTTCCTGCTGCCTTCAGCCTCAAAACCACCCTTTTCCACAGGGCGTCACACCAGGCAAAAAAATGGCCATATGTCTGGAGGTTGGTCCCACGCCCAAAGAGCCAGCAGGGAAAACTATGCCTTGTTCTAAAGCTCTTTGGGAACCGCTTGCGTAGCCCCACACACCTAGGGACTGCAGGCTTTCCTGCTGCCTTCAGCCTCAAAACCACCCTTTCCCACATGTGTCACACCAGGCACAAAAATGGCCATATGTCTGGAGATTGGTCCCACGCCCAAAGAGCCAGCAGGGAAAACTATGCCTTGTTCTAAAGCTCTTTGGGAACCGCTTGCGTAGCCCCACACACCTGGGGGCTGCAGGCTTTCCTGCTCTCTTCAGCCTCAGAAGAACCCTTTCCCAATTGGCGCCACGCCAGGCCCAAAAATGGCCGTATGTCTAGAGACTGGTCCCACGCCCAAAGAGCCAGCAGGGAAAACTATGCCTTGTTCTAAAGCTCTTTGGGAACCGCTTGCGTAGCCCCACACACCTGGGGGCTGCAGGCTTTCCTGCTGCCTTCAGCCTCAAAAGCACCCTTTCCCACATGGCGTCACACCAGGCACAAAAATGGCCATATGTCTGGAGATTGGTCCCACGCCCAAAGAGCCAGCAGGGAAAACTATGCCTTGTTCTAAAGCTCTTTGGGAACCGCTTGCGTAGCCCCACAGACGTGCGGGCTGCAGGCTTTCCTGCTGCCTTCAGCCTCAAAACCACCCTTTCCCACTTGGCCCCGCGCCAGGCCCAAAAATGGCCATATGTCTGGAGGTTGGTCCCACGCCCAAAGAGCCAGCAGGGAAAACTATGCCTTGTTCTAAAGCTCTTTGGGAACCGCTTGCGTAGCCCCACACACCTAGGGGCTGCAGGCTTTCCTGCTGCCTTCAGCCTCAAAAACACCCTTTCCCACATGGCGTCACACCAGGCACAAAAATGGCCATATGTCTGGAGATTGGTCCCACGCCCAAAGAGCCAGCAGGGAAAACTATGCCTTGTTCTAAAGCTCTTTGGGAACCGCTTGCGTAGCCCCACACACCTGGGGGCTGCAGGCTTTCCTGCTCTCTTCAGCCTCAGAAGAACCCTTTCCCAATTGGCGCCACGCCAGGCCCAAAAATGGCCGTATGTCTAGAGACTGGTCCCACGCCCAAAGAGCCAGCAGGGAAAACTATGCCTTGTTCTAAAGCTCTTTGGGAACCGCTTGCGTAGCCCCACACACCTGGGGGCTGCAGGCTTTCCTGCTGCCTTCAGCCTCAAAACCACCCTTTCCCACATGGCGTCACACCAGGCACAAAAATGGCCATATGTCTGGAGATTGGTCCCACGCCCAAAGAGCCAGCAGGGAAAACTATGCCTTGTTCTAAAGCTCTTTGGGAACCGCTTGCGTAGCCCCACAGACGTGCGGGCTGCAGGCTTTCCTGCTGCCTTCAGCCTCAAAAACACCCTTTCGCACTTGGCGCCGCGCCAGGCCCAAAAATGGCCATATGTCTGGAGATTGGTCCCTTTCCCAAAGAGCCAGCAGGGAAAACTATGCCTTGTTCTAAAGCTCTTTGGGAACCGCTTGCGTAGCCCCACAGACCTGGGTGCTGCAGGCTTTCCTGCTGCCTTCAGCCTCAAAACCACCCTTTCCCACTTGGCGCCGCTCCAGGACCAAAAATGGCCGTATGTCTGGAGACTGGTCCCACGCCCAAAGAGCCAGCAGGGAAAACTATGCCTTGTTCTAAAGCTCTTTGGGAACGGCTTGCGTAGCCCCACACACCTGGGGGCTGCAGGCTTTCCTGCTGCCTTCAGCCTCAAAACCACCCTTTTCCACATGGCGTCACGCCAGGCCCAAAAATGGCCATATGTCTGGAGACTGGTCCCACGCCCAAAGAGCCAGCAGGGAAAACTATGCCTTGTTCTAAAGCTCTTTGGGAACCTCTTGCGTAGCCCCACACACCTGGGGGCTGCAGGCTTTCCTGCTGCCTTCAGCCTCAAAAGCACCCTTTCTCACTTGGCGCCGCGCCAGGCCCAAAAATGGCCGTATGTCTGGAGACTGGTCCCACGCCCAAAGAGCCAGCAGGGAAAACTATGCCTTGTTCTAAAGCTCTTTGGGAACCGCTTGCGTAGCCCCACACACCTGGGGGCTGCAGGCTTTCCTGCTGCCTTCAGCCTCAAAACCACCCTTTCCCACTTGGCGCCGCGCCAGGCCCAAAAATGGCCGTATGTCTGGAGACTGGTCCCACGCCCAAAGAGCCAGCAGGGAAAACTATGCCTTGTTCTAAAGCTCTTTGGGAACCGCTTGCGTAGCCCCACAGACCTGGGGGCTGCAGGCTTTCCTGCTGCCTTCAGCCTCAAAACCACCCTTTCCCACTTGGCCCCGTGCCAGGCCCAAAAATGGCCATATGTCTGGAGACTGGTCCCATGCCCAAAGAGCCAGCAGGGAAAACTAAGCCTTGTCCTAAAGCTCTTTGGGAACCGCTTGCGTAGCCCCACAGACCTGGGGGCTGCAGGCTTTCCTGCTGCCTTCAGCCTCAAAACCACCCTTTCCCACTTGGCCCCGTGCCAGGCCCAAAAATGGCCATATGTCTGGAGACTGGTCCCATGCCCAAAGAGCCAGCAGGGAAAACTAAGCCTTGTCCTAAAGCTCTTTGGGAACCGCTTGCGTAGCCCCACACACCTGGGGGCTGCAGGCTTTCCTGCTCTCTTCAACCTCAAAAGCACCTTTTCCCACATGGCGCCGCGCCAGGCACAAAAATGGCCAAATGTCTGGAGACTGGTCCCACGCCCAAAGAGCCAGCAGGGAAAACTATGCCTTGTTCTAAAGCTCTTTGGGAACCGCTTGCGTAGCCCCACACACCTGGGGGCTGCAGGCTTTCCTGCTCTCTTCAGCCTCAGAAGAACCCTTTCGCACTTGGCGCCGCGCCAGGCACAAAAATGGTGATATGTCTGGAGATTGGTTCCACGCCCAAAGAGCCAGCAGGGAAAACTATGCCTTGTTCTAAAGCTCTTTGGGAACCGCTTGCGTAGCCCCACACACCTGGGGGCTGCAGGCTTTCCTGCTGCCTTCAGCCTCAAAACCACCCTTTCCCACTTGGCGCCGCGCCAGGCACAAAAATGGCCATATGGCTGGAGACTGGTGCCACGCCCAAAGAGCCAGGAGGGAAAACTATGCCTTGTTCTAAAGCTCTTTGGGAACCGCTTGCGTAGCCCCACAGACCTGGGGGCTGCAGGCTTTCCTGCTGCCTTCAGCCTCAAAACCACCCTTTCCCACTTGGCCCCGTGCCAGGCCCAAAAATGGCCATATGGCTGGAGGTTTGTCCCATGCCCAAAGAGCCAGCAGGGAAAACTAAGCCTTGTCCTAAAGCTCTTTGGGAACCGCTTGCGTAGCCCCACACACCTGGGGGCAGCAGGCTTTCCTGCTCTCTTCAACCTCAAAAGAACCCTTTCCCACTTGGCGCCGCGCCAGGCACAAAAATGGCCAAATGTCTGGAGACTGGTCCCACGCCCAAAGAGCCAGGAGGGAAAACTATGCCTTGTTCTAAAGCTCTTTGGGAACCGCTTGCGTAGCCCCACACACCTGGGAGCTGCAGGCTTTCCTGCTGCCTTCAGCCTAAAAACCACCCTTCCCCACATGGCGATAAGCCAGGCACAAAAATGGCCATATGTCTGGAGGTTGGTCCCACGCCCAAAGAGCCAGCAGGGAAAACTATGCCTTGTTCTAAAGCTCTTTGGGAACCGCTTGCGTAGCCCCACACACCTGGGGGCTGCAGGCTTTCCTGCTGCCTTCAGCCTCAAAACCACCCTTTTCCACATGGCGTCACGCCAGGCAAAAAAATGGCCATATGTCTGGAGGTTGGTCCCACGCCCAAAGAGCCAGCAGGGAAAACTATGCCTTGTTCTAAAGCTCTTTGGGAACCGCTTGCGTAGCCCCACACACCTGGGGGCTGCAGGCTTTCCTGCTCTCTTCAGCCTCAGAAGAACCCTTTCGCACTTGGCGCCGCGCCAGGCACAAAAATGGACATATGTCTGGAGATTGGTTCCACGCCCAAAGAGCCAGCAGGGAAAACTATGCCTTGTTCTAAAGCTCTTTGGGAACCGCTTGCGTAGCCCCACACACCTGGGGGCTGCAGGCTTTCCTGCTCTCTTCAGCCTCAAAAGCACGCTTTCCCACTTGGCGCCGCGCCAGGCCCAAAAATGGCCATATGTCCTGAGATTGGTCCCACGCCCAAAGAGCCAGCAGGGAAAACTATGCCTTGTTCTAAAGCTCTTTGGGAACCGCTTGCGTAGCCCCACACACGTGGGGGCTGCAGGCTTTCCTGCTGCCTTCAGCCTCAAAACCACCCTTTTCCACATGGCGTCACACCAGGCAAAAAAATGGCCATATGTCTGGAGGTTGGTCCCACGCCCAAAGAGCCAGCAGGGAAAACTATGCCTTGTTCTAAAGCTCTTTGGGAACCGCTTGCGTAGCCCCACACACCTAGGGGCTGCAGGCTTTCCTGCTGCCTTCAGCCTCAAAACCACCCTTTCCCACATGGCGTCACACCAGGCACAAAAATGGCCATATGTCTGGAGATTGGTCCCACGCCCAAAGAGCCAGCAGGGAAAACTATGCCTTGTTCTAAAGCTCTTTGGGAACCGCTTGCGTAGCCCCACACACCTGGGGGCTGCAGGCTTTCCTGCTCTCTTCAGCCTCAGAAGAACCCTTTCCCACTTGGCGCCGCGCCAGGCCCAAAAATGGCCGTATGTCTAGAGACTGGTCCCACGCCCAAAGAGCCAGCAGGGAAAACTATGCCTTGTTCTAAAGCTCTTTGGGAACCGCTTGCGTAGCCCCACACACCTGGGGGCTGCAGGCTTTCCTGCTGCCTTCAGCCTCAAAACCACCCTTTCCCACATGGCGTCACACCAGGCACAAAAATGGCCATATGTCTGGAGATTGGTCCCACGCCCAAAGAGCCAGCAGGGAAAACTATGCCTTGTTCTAAAGCTCTTTGGGAACCGCTTGCGTAGCCCCACAGACGTGCGGGCTGCAGGCTTTCCTGCTGCCTTCAGCCTCAAAACCACCCTTTCCCACTTGGCCCCGCGCCAGGCCCAAAAATGGCCATATGTGTGGAGACTGGTCCCTTTCCCAAAGAGCCAGCAGGGAAAACTATGCCTTGTTCTAAAGCTCTTTGGGAACCGCTTGCGTAGCCCCACACACCTGGGGGCTGCAGGCTTTCCTGATGCCTTCAGCCTCAAAACCACCCTTTCCCACTTGGCGCCGCGCCAGGCCCAAAAATGGCCACATGTCTGGGGACTGGTCCCATGCCCAAAGAGCCAGCAGGGAAAACTATGCCTTGTACTAAAGCTCTTTGGGAACCGCTTGCATAGCCCCACACACCTGGGTGCTGCAGGCTTTCCTGCTGCCTTCAGCCTCAAAACCACCCTTTCCCACTTGGCGCCGCGCCAGGCACAAAAATGGCCATATGGCTGGAGACTGGTGCCACGCCCAAAGAGCCAGCAGGGAAAACTATGCCTTGTTCTAAAGCTCTTTGGGAACCGCTTGCGTAGCCCCACACACCTGGGGGCTGCAGGCTTTCCTGCTGCCTTCAGCCTCAAAACCACCCTTTCCCACTTGGCCCCGTGCCAGGCCCAAAAATGGCCATATGTCTGGAGACTGGTCCCATGCCCAAAGAGCCAGCAGGGAAAACTAAGCCTTGTCCTAAAGCTCTTTGGGAACCGCTAGCGTAGCCCCACAGACCTGGGGGCTGCAGGCTTTCCTGCTGCCTTCAGCCTCAAAACCACCCTTTCCCACTTGGCGCCGCTCCAGGCCCAAAAATGGCCGTATGTCTGGAGACTGGTCCCACGCCCAAAGAGCCAGCAGGGAAAACTATGCCTTGTTCTAAAGCTCTTTGGGAACGGCTTGCGTAGCCCCACACACCTGGGGGCTGCAGGCTTTCCTGCTGCCTTCAGCCTCAAAACCACCCTTTTCCACATGGCGTCACACCAGGCACAAAAATGGCCATATGTCTGGAGACTGGTCCCACGCCCAAAGAGCCAGCAGGGAAAACTATGCCTTGTTCTAAAGCTCTTTGGGAACCGCTTGCGTAGCCCCACACACCTGGGGGCTGCAGTCTTTCCTGCTGCCTTCAGCCTCAAAACCACCCTTTCTCACTTGGCGACGCGCCAGGCCCAAAAATGGCCGTATGTCTGGAGACTGGTCCCACGCCCAAAGAGCCAGCAGGGAAAACTATGCCTTGTTCTAAAGCTCTTTGGGAACGGCTTGCGTAGCCCCACACACCTGGGGGGTGCAGGCTTTCCTGCTGCCTTCAGCCTCAAAACCACCCTTTCCCACTTGGCGCCGCGCCAGGCCCAAAAATGGCCGTATGTCTGGAGACTGGTCCCACGCCCAAAGAGCCAGCAGGGAAAACTATGCCTTGTACTAAAGCTCTTTGGGAACCGCTTGCGTAGCCCCACACACCTGGGTGCTGCAGGCTTTCCTGCTGCCTTCAGCCTCAAAACCACCCTTTCCCACTTGGCGCCGCGCCAGGCACAAAAATGGCCATATGGCTGGAGACTAGTGCCACGCCCAAAGAGCCAGCAGGGAAAACTATGCCTTGTTCTAAAGCTCTTTGGGAACCGCTTGCGTAGCCCCACACACCTGGGGGCTGCAGGCTTTCCTGCTGCCTTCAGCCTCAAAACCACCCTTTCCCACTTGGCCCCGTGCCAGGCACAAAAATCGCCATATGTCTGGAGACTGGTCCCATGCCCAAAGAGCCAGCAGGGAAAACTAAGCCTTGTCCTAAAGCTCTTTGGGAACCGCTTGCGTAGCCCCACACACCTGGGGGCTGCAGGCTTTCCTGCTCTCTTCAACCTCAAAAGCACCTTTTCCCACATGGCGCCGCGCCAGGCACAAAAATGGCCAAATGTCTGGAGACTGGTCCCACGCCCAAAGAGCCAGGAGGGAAAACTATGCCTTGTTCTAAAGCTCTTTGGGAACCGCTTGCGTAGCCCCACACACCTGGGGGCTGCAGGCTTTCCTGCTCTCTTCAGCCTCAGAAGAACCCTTTCGCACTTGGCGCCGCGCCAGGCACAAAAATGGAGATATGTCTGGAGATTGGTTCCACGCCCAAAGAGCCAGCAGGGAAAACTATGCCTTGTTCTAAAGCTCTTTGGGAACCGCTTGCGTAGCCCCACACACCTGGGGGCTGCAGGCTTTCCTGCTGCCTTCAGCCTCAAAACCACCCTTTCCCACTTGGCGCCGCGCCAGGCACAAAAATGGCCATATGGCTGGAGACTAGTGCCACGCCCAAAGAGCCAGCAGGGAAAACTATGCCTTGTTCTAAAGCTCTTTGGGAACCGCTTGCGTAGCCCCACACACCTGGGGGCTGCAGGCTTTCCTGCTGCCTTCAGCCTCAAAACCACCCTTTCCCACTTGGCCCCGTGCCAGGCACAAAAATCGCCATATGTCTGGAGACTGGTCCCATGCCCAAAGAGCCAGCAGGGAAAAATAAGCCTTGTCCTAAAGCTCTTTGGGAACCGCTTGCGTAGCCCCACACACCTGGGGGCTGCAGGCTTTCCTGCTCTCTTCAACCTCAAAAGCACCTTTTCCCACATGGCGCCGCGCCAGTCACAAAAATGGCCAAATGTCTGGAGACTGGTCCCACGCCCAAAGAGCCAGGAGGGAAAACTATGCCTTGTTCTAAAGCTCTTTGGGAACCGCTTGCGTAGCCCCACACACCTGGGGGCTGCAGGCTTTCCTGCTCTCTTCAGCCTCAGAAGAACCCTTTCGCACTTGGCGCCGCGCCAGGCACAAAAATGGAGATATGTCTGGAGATTGGTTCCACGCCCAAAGAGCCAGCAGGGAAAACTATGCCTTGTTCTAAAGCTCTTTGGGAACCGCTTGCGTAGCCCCACACACCTGGGGGCTGCAGGCTTTCCTGCTGCCTTCAGCCTCAAAACCACCCTTTCCCACTTGGCGCCGCGCCAGGCACAAAAATGGCCATATGGCTGGAGACTAGTGCCACGCCCAAAGAGCCAGCAGGGAAAACTATGCCTTGTTCTAAAGCTCTTTGGGAACCGCTTGCGTAGCCCCACAGACCTGGGGGCTGCAGGCTTTCCTGCTGCCTTCAGCCTCAAAACCACCCTTTCCCACTTGGCCCCGTGCCAGGCACAAAAATCGCCATATGTCTGGAGACTGGTCCCATGCCCAAAGAGCCAGCAGGGAAAACTAAGCCTTGTCCTAAAGCTCTTTGGGAACCGCTTGCGTAGCCCCACACACCTGGGGGCTGCAGGCTTTCCTGCTCTCTTCAACCTCAAAAGCACCTTTTCCCACATGGCGCCGCGCCAGGCACAAAAATGGCCAAATGTCTGGAGACTGGTCCCACGCCCAAAGAGCCAGGAGGGAAAACTATGCCTTGTTCTAAAGCTCTTTGGGAACCGCTTGCGTAGCCCCACACACCTGGGGGCTGCAGGCTTTCCTGCTCTCTTCAGCCTCAGAAGAACCCTTTCGCACTTGGCGCCGCGCCAGGCACAAAAATGGAGATATGTCTGGAGATTGGTTCCACGCCCAAAGAGCCAGCAGGGAAAACTATGCCTTGTTCTAAAGCTCTTTGGGAACCGCTTGCGTAGCCCCACACACCTGGGGGCTGCAGGCTTTCCTGCTGCCTTCAGCCTCAAAACCACCCTTTCCCACTTGGCGCCGCGCCAGGCACAAAAATGGCCATATGGCTGGAGACTAGTGCCACGCCCAAAGAGCCAGCAGGGAAAACTATGCCTTGTTCTAAAGCTCTTTGGGAACCGCTTGCGTAGCCCCACACACCTGGGGGCTGCAGGCTTTCCTGCTGCCTTCAGCCTCAAAACCACCCTTTCCCACTTGGCCCCGTGCCAGGCACAAAAATCGCCATATGTCTGGAGACTGGTCCCATGCCCAAAGAGCCAGCAGGGAAAACTAAGCCTTGTCCTAAAGCTCTTTGGGAACCGCTTGCGTAGCCCCACACACCTGGGGGCTGCAGGCTTTCCTGCTCTCTTCAACCTCAAAAGCACCTTTTCCCACATGGCGCCGCGCCAGGCACAAAAATGGCCAAATGTCTGGAGACTGGTCCCACGCCCAAAGAGCCAGGAGGGAAAACTATGCCTTGTTCTAAAGCTCTTTGGGAACGGCTTGCGTAGCCCCACACACCTGGGGGCTGCAGGCTTTCCTGCTCTCTTCAGCCTCAGAAGAACCCTTTCGCACTTGGCGCCGCGCCAGGCACAAAAATGGAGATATGTCTGGAGATTGGTTCCACGCCCAAAGAGCCAGCAGGGAAAACTATGCCTTGTTCTAAAGCTCTTTGGGAACCGCTTGCGTAGCCCCACACACCTGGGGGCTGCAGGCTTTCCTGCTGCCTTCAGCCTCAAAACCACCCTTTCCCACTTGGCGCCGCGCCAGGCACAAAAATGGCCATATGGCTGGAGACTAGTGCCACGCCCAAAGAGCCAGCAGGGAAAACTATGCCTTGTTCTAAAGCTCTTTGGGAACCGCTTGCGTAGCCCCACACACCTGGGGGCTGCAGGCTTTCCTGCTGCCTTCAGCCTCAAAACCACCCTTTCCCACTTGGCCCCGTGCCAGGCACAAAAATCGCCATATGTCTGGAGACTGGTCCCATGCCCAAAGAGCCAGCAGGGAAAACTAAGCCTTGTCCTAAAGCTCTTTGGGAACCGCTTGCGTAGCCCCACACACCTGGGGGCTGCAGGCTTTCCTGCTCTCTTCAACCTCAAAAGCACCTTTTCCCACATGGCGCCGCGCCAGGCACAAAAATGGCCATATGTCTGGAGATTGGTCCCACGCCCAAAGAGCCAGCAGGGAAAACTATGCCTTGTTCTAAAGCTCTTTGGGAACCGCTTGCGTAGCCCCACACACCTGGGGGCTGCAGGCTTTCCTGCTGCCTTCAGCCTCAAAACCACCCTTTCCCACATGGCGTCACACCAGGCACAAAAATGGCCATATGTCTGGAGATTGGTCCCACGCCCAAAGAGCCAGCAGGGAAAACTATGCCTTGTTCTAAAGCTCTTTGGGAACCGCTTGCGTAGCCCCACAGACGTGCGGGCTGCAGGCTTTCCTGCTGCCTTCAGCCTCAAAACCACCCTTTCCCACTTGGCCCCGCGCCAGGCCCAAAAATGGCCATATGTGTGGAGACTCGTCCCTTTCCCAAAGAGCCAGCAGGGAAAACTATGCCTTGTTCTAAAGCTCTTTGGGAACCGCTTGCGTAGCCCCACACACCTGGGGGCTGCAGGCTTTCCTGATGCCTTCAGCCTCAAAACCACCCTTTCCCACTTGGCGCCGCGCCAGGCCCAAAAATGGCCACATGTCTGGGGACTGGTCCCATGCCCAAAGAGCCAGCAGGGAAAACTATGCCTTGTACTAAAGCTCTTTGGGAACCGCTTGCATAGCCCCACACACCTGGGTGCTGCAGGCTTTCCTGCTGCCTTCAGCCTCAAAACCACCCTTTCCCACTTGGCGCCGCGCCAGGCACAAAAATGGCCATATGGCTGGAGACTGGTGCCACGCCCAAAGAGCCAGCAGGGAAAACTATGCCTTGTTCTAAAGCTCTTTGGGAACCGCTTGCGTAGCCCCACACACCTGGGGGCTGCAGGCTTTCCTGCTGCCTTCAGCCTCAAAACCACCCTTTCCCACTTGGCCCCGTGCCAGGCCCAAAAATGGCCATATGTCTGGAGACTGGTCCCATGCCCAAAGAGCCAGCAGGGAAAACTAAGCCTTGTCCTAAAGCTCTTTGGGAACCGCTAGCGTAGCCCCACAGACCTGGGGGCTGCAGGCTTTCCTGCTGCCTTCAGCCTCAAAACCACCCTTTCCCACTTGGCGCCGCTCCAGGCCCAAAAATGGCCGTATGTCTGGAGACTGGTCCCACGCCCAAAGAGCCAGCAGGGAAAACTATGCCTTGTTCTAAAGCTCTTTGGGAACGGCTTGCGTAGCCCCACACACCTGGGGGCTGCAGGCTTTCCTGCTGCCTTCAGCCTCAAAACCACCCTTTTCCACATGGCGTCACACCAGGCACAAAAATGGCCATATGTCTGGAGACTGGTCCCACGCCCAAAGAGCCAGCAGGGAAAACTATGCCTTGTTCTAAAGCTCTTTGGGAACCGCTTGCGTAGCCCCACACACCTGGGGGCTGCAGGCTTTCCTGCTCTCTTCAACCTCAAAACCACCTTTTCCCACATGGCGCCGCGCCAGGCACAAAAATGGCCAAATGTCTGGAGACTGGTCCCACGCCCAAAGAGCCAGGAGGGAAAACTATGCCTTGTTCTAAAGCTCTTTGGGAACGGCTTGCGTAGCCCCACACACCTGGGGGGTGCAGGCTTTCCTGCTGCCTTCAGCCTCAAAACCACCCTTTCCCACTTGGCGCCGCGCCAGGCCCAAAAATGGCCGTATGTCTGGAGACTGGTCCCACGCCCAAATAGCCAGCAGGGAAAACTATGCCTTGTTCTAAAGCTCTTTGGGAACCGCTTGCGTAGCCCCACACACCTGGGGGCTGCAGGCTTTCCTGCTGCCTTCAGCCTCAAAACCACCCTTTCCCACTTGGCCCCGTGCCAGGCACAAAAATCGCCATATGTCTGGAGACTGGTCCCATGCCCAAAGAGCCAGCAGGGAAAACTAAGCCTTGTCCTAAAGCTCTTTGGGAACCGCTTGCGTAGCCCCACACACCTGGGGGCTGCAGGCTTTCCTGCTCTCTTCAACCTCAAAAGCACCTTTTCCCACATGGCGCCGCGCCAGGCACAAAAATGGCCAAATGTCTGGAGACTGGTCCCACGCCCAAAGAGCCAGGAGGGAAAACTATGCCTTGTTCTAAAGCTCTTTGGGAACCGCTTGCGTAGCCCCACACACCTGGGGGCTGCAGGCTTTCCTGCTCTCTTCAGCCTCAGAAGAACCCTTTCGCACTTGGCGCCGCGCCAGGCACAAAAATGGAGATATGTCTGGAGATTGGTTCCACGCCCAAAGAGCCAGCAGGGAAAACTATGCCTTGTTCTAAAGCTCTTTGGGAACCGCTTGCGTAGCCCCACACACCTGGGGGCTGCAGGCTTTCCTGCTGCCTTCAGCCTCAAAACCACCCTTTCCCACTTGGCGCCGCGCCAGGCACAAAAATGGCCATATGGCTGGAGACTAGTGCCACGCCCAAAGAGCCAGCAGGGAAAACTATGCCTTGTTCTAAAGCTCTTTGGGAACCGCTTGCGTAGCCCCACAGACCTGGGGGCTGCAGGCTTTCCTGCTGCCTTCAGCCTCAAAACCACCCTTTCCCACTTGGCCCCGTGCCAGGCACAAAAATCGCCATATGTCTGGAGACTGGTCCCATGCCCAAAGAGCCAGCAGGGAAAACTAAGCCTTGTCCTAAAGCTCTTTGGGAACCGCTTGCGTAGCCCCACACACCTGGGGGCTGCAGGCTTTCCTGCTCTCTTCAACCTCAAAAGCACCTTTTCCCAAATGGCGCCGCGCCAGGCACAAAAATGGCCAAATGTCTGGAGACTGGTCCCACGCCCAAAGAGCCAGGAGGGAAAACTATGCCTTGTTCTAAAGCTCTTTGGGAACCGCTTGCGTAGCCCCACACACCTGGGGGCTGCAGGCTTTCCTGCTCTCTTCAGCCTCAGAAGAACCCTTTCGCACTTGGCGCCGCGCCAGGCACAAAAATGGAGATATGTCTGGAGATTGGTTCCACGCCCAAAGAGCCAGCAGGGAAAACTATGCCTTGTTCTAAAGCTCTTTGGGAACCGCTTGCGTAGCCCCACACACCTGGGGGCTGCAGGCTTTCCTGCTGCCTTCAGCCTCAAAACCACCCTTTCCCACTTGGCGCCGCGCCAGGCACAAAAATGGCCATATGGCTGGAGACTAGTGCCACGCCCAAAGAGCCAGCAGGGAAAACTATGCCTTGTTCTAAAGCTCTTTGGGAACCGCTTGCGTAGCCCCACACACCTGGGGGCTGCAGGCTTTCCTGCTGCCTTCAGCCTCAAAACCACCCTTTCCCACTTGGCCCCGTGCCAGGCACAAAAATCGCCATATGTCTGGAGACTGGTCCCATGCCCAAAGAGCCAGCAGGGAAAACTAAGCCTTGTCCTAAAGCTCTTTGGGAACCGCTTGCGTAGCCCCACACACCTGGGGGCTGCAGGCTTTCCTGCTCTCTTCAACCTCAAAAGCACCTTTTCCCACATGGCGCCGCGCCAGGCACAAAAATGGCCAAATGTCTGGAGACTGGTCCCACGCCCAAAGAGCCAGGAGGGAAAACTATGCCTTGTTCTAAAGCTCTTTGGGAACGGCTTGCGTAGCCCCACACACCTGGGGGCTGCAGGCTTTCCTGCTCTCTTCAGCCTCAGAAGAACCCTTTCGCACTTGGCGCCGCGCCAGGCACAAAAATGGAGATATGTCTGGAGATTGGTTCCACGCCCAAAGAGCCAGCAGGGAAAACTATGCCTTGTTCTAAAGCTCTTTGGGAACCGCTTGCGTAGCCCCACACACCTGGGGGCTGCAGGCTTTCCTGCTCTCTTCAGCCTCAAAAGCACGCTTTCCCACTTGGCGCCGCGCCAGGCCCAAAAATGGCCATATGTCCTGAGATTGGTCCCACGCCTAAAGAGCCAGCAGGGAAAACTATGCCTTGTTCTAAAGCTCTTTGGGAACCGCTTGCGTAGCCCCACACACCTGGGGGCTGCAGGCTTTCCTGCTCTCTTCAGCCTCAAAAGCACGCTTTCCCACTTGGCGCCGCGCCAGGCCCAAAAATGGCCATATGTCCTGAGATTGGTCCCACGCCCAAAGAGCCAGCAGGGAAAACTATGCCTTGTTCTAAAGCTCTTTGGGAACCGCTTGCGTAGCCCCACAGACGTGCGGGCTGCAGGCTTTCCTGCTGCCTTCAGCCTCAAAACCACCCTTTCCCACTTGGCGCCGCGCCAGGCACAAAAATGGCCATATGGCTGGACACTGGTCCCACGCCCAAAGAGCCAGCAGGGAAAACTATGCCTTGTTCTAAAGCTCTTTGGGAACCGCTTGCGTAGCCCCACACACGTGGGGGCTGCAGGCTTTCCTGCTGCCTTCAGCCTCAAAACCACCCTTTCCCACATGGCGTCACACCAGGCACAAAAATGGCCATATGTCTGGAGATTGGTCCCACGCCCAAAGAGCCAGCAGGGAAAACTATGCCTTGTTCTAAAGCTCTTTGGGAACCGCTTGCGTAGCCCCACACTCCTGGGGGCTGCGGGCTTTCCTGCTCTCTTCAGCCTCAGAAGAACCCTTTCGCACTTGGCGCCGCGCCAGGCCCAAAAATGGCCATATGTCTAGAGACTGGTCCCACGCCCAAAGAGCCAGCAGGGAAAACTATGCCTTGTTCTAAAGCTCTTTGGGAACCGCTTGCGTAGCCCCACAGACCTGGGGGCTGCAGGCTTTCCTGCTGCCTTCAGCCTCAAAACCACCCTTTCTCACTTGGCGCCGCGCCATGCCCAAAAATGGCCATATGTCTGGGGACTGGTCCCACGCCCAAATAGCCAGCAGGGAAAACTATGCCTTGTTCTAAAGCTCTTTGGGAACCGCTTGCGTAGCCCCACACACCTGGGGGCTGCAGGCTTTCCTGCTCTCTTCAGCCTCAAAAGCACCCTTTCCCACTTGGCCCCGCACCAGGCACAAAAATGGCCATATGTCTGGAGACTGGTCCCACGCCGAAAAAGCCAGCAGGGAAAACTATGCCTTGTTCTAAAGCTCTTTGGGAACCGCTTGCGTAGCCCCACAGACCTGGGGGCTGCAGGCTTTCCTGCTGCCTTCAGCCTCAAAACCACCCTTTCCCACTTGGCGCCACGCCAGGCCCAAAAATGGCCCTATGTCTGGAGACTGGTCCCACGCCCAAAGAGCCAGCAGGGAAAACTATGCCTTGTACTAAAGCTCTTTGGGAACCGCTTGCGTAGCCCCACACACCTGGGGGCTGCAGGCTTTCCTGCTGCCTTCAGCCTCAAAACCACCCTTTCCCACTTGGCGCCGCGCCAGGCACAAAAATGGCCATATGGCTGGAGACTGGTGCCACGCCCAAAGAGCCAGCAGGGAAAACTATGCCTTGTTCTAAAGCTCTTTGGGAACCGCTTGCGTAGCCCCACACACCTGGGGGCTGCAGGCTTTCCTGCTGCCTTCAGCCTCAAAACCACCCTTTCCCACTTGGCCCCATGCCAGGCCCAAAAATGGCCATATGGCTGGAGGTTTGTCCCATGCCCAAAGAGCCAGCAGGGAAAACTAAGCCTTGTCCTAAAGCTCTTTGGGAACCGCTTGCGTAGCCCCACACACCTGGGGGCTGCAGGCTTTCCTGCTCTCTTCAACCTCAAAAGAACCCTTTCCCACTTGGCGCCGCGCCAGGCACAAAAATGGCCAAATGTCTGGAGACTGGTCCCACGCCCAAAGAGCCAGCAGGGAAAACTATGCCTTGTTGTAAAGCTCTTTGGGAACCGCTTGCGTAGCCCCACACACCTGGGGGCTGCAGGCTTTCCTGCTGCCTTCAGCCTCAAAACCACCCTTCCCCACATGGCGCTAAGCCAGGCACAAAAATGGCCATATGTCTGGAGGTTGGTCCCACGCCCAAAGAGCCAGCAGGGAAAACTATGCCTTGTTCTAAAGCTCTTTGGGAACCGCTTGCGTAGCCCCACACACCTGGGGGCTGCAGGCTTTCCTGCTGCCTTCAGCCTCAAAACCACCCTTTTCCACATGGCGTCACGCCAGGCAAAAAAATGGCCATATGTCCGGAGGTTGGTCCCACGCCCAAAGAGCCAGCAGGGAAAACTATGCCTTGTTCTAAAGCTCTTTGGGAACCGCTTGCGTAGCCCCACACACCTGGGGGCTGCAGGCTTTCCTGCTCTCTTCAGCCTCAGAAGAACCCTTTCGCACTTGGCGCCGTACCAGGCACAAAAATGGACATATGTCTGGAGATTGGTTCCACGCCCAAAGAGCCAGCAGGGAAAACTATGCCTTGTTCTAAAGCTCTTTGGGAACCGCTTGCGTAGCCCCACACACCTGGGGGCTGCAGGCTTTCCTGCTCTCTTCAGCCTCAAAAGCACGCTTTCCCACTTGGCGCCGCGCCAGGCCCAAAAATGGCCATATGTCCCGAGATTGGTCCCACGCCCAAAGAGCCAGCAGGGAAAACTATGCCTTGTTCTAAAGCTCTTTGGGAACCGCTTGCGTAGCCCCACACACCTGGGGGCTGCAGGCTTTCCTGCTGCCTTCAGCCTCAAAACCACCCTTTTCCACATGGCGTCACACCAGGCAAAAAAATGGCCATATGTCTGGAGGTTGGTCCCACGCCCAAAGAGCCAGCAGGGAAAACTATGCCTTGTTCTAAAGCTCTTTGGGAACCGCTTGCGTAGCCCCAAACACATAGGGGCTGCAGGCTTTCCTGCTGCCTTCAGCCTCAAAACCACCCTTTCCCACATGGCGTCACACCAGGCACAAAAATGGCCATATGTCTGGAGATTGGTCCCACGCCCAAAGAGCCAGCAGGGAAAACTATGCCTTGTTCTAAAGCTCTTTGGGAACCGCTTGCGTAGCCCCACACACCTGGGGGCTGCAGGCTTTCCTGCTCTCTTCAGCCTCAGAAGAACCCTTTCCCAATTGGCGCCACGCCAGGCCCAAAAATG
Organism: Chroicocephalus ridibundus; assembly: GCF_963924245.1. Lineage (NCBI taxonomy): Eukaryota > Metazoa > Chordata > Aves > Charadriiformes > Laridae > Chroicocephalus > Chroicocephalus ridibundus. The sequence goes on from NW_026961433.1 coordinate 2,285,308, forward strand.
GCCGTATGTCTAGAGACTGGTCCCACGCCCAAAGAGCCAGCAGGGAAAACTATGCCTTGTTCTAAAGCTCTTTGGGAACCGCTTGCGTAGCCCCACAGACGTGCGGGCTGCAGGTTTTCCTGCTGCCTTCAGCCTCAAAACCACCCTTTCCCACTTGGCCCCGCGCCAGGCCCAAAAATGGCCATATGTCTGGAGACTGGTCCCTTTCCCAAAGAGCCAGCAGGGAAAACTATGCCTTGTTCTAAAGCTCTTTGGGAACCGCTTGCGTAGCCCCACACACCTCGGGGCTGCAGGCTTTCCTGCTGCCTTCAGCCTCAAAACCACCCTTTCCCACTTGGCGCCGCTCCAGGCCCAAAAATGGCCGTATGTCTGGAGACTGGTCCCACGCCCAAAGAGCCAGCAGGGAAAACTATGCCTTGTTCTAAAGCTCTTTGGGAACGGCTTGCGTAGCCCCACACACCTGGGGGCTGCAGGCTTTCCTGCTGCCTTCAGCCTCAAAACCACCCTTTCCCACTTGGCGCCGCGCCAGGACCAAAAAATGCCGTATGTCTGGAGACTGGTCCCACGCCCAAAGAGCCAGCAGGGAAAACTATGCCTTGTTCTAAAGCTCTTTGGGAACCGCTTGCGTAGCCCCACACACCTGGGGGCTGCAGGCTTTCCTGCTGCCTTCAGCCTCAAAACCACCCTTTCCCACTTGGCGCCGCGCCAGGCCCAAAAATGGCCGTATGTCTGGAGACTGGTCCCACGCCCAAAGAGCCAGCAGGGAAAACTATGTCTTGTACTAAAGCTCTTTGGGAACCGCTTGCGTAGCCCCACAGACCTGGGTGCTGCAGGCTTTCCTGCTGCCTTCAGCCTCAAAACCACCCTTTCCCACTTGGCGCCGCGCCAGGCACAAAAATGGCCATATGGCTGGAGACTAGTGCCACGCCCAAAGAGCCAGCAGGGAAAACTATGCCTTGTTCTAAAGCTCTTTGGGAACCGCTTGCGTAGCCCCACAGACCTGGGGGCTGCAGGCTTTCCTGCTGCCTTCAGCCTCAAAACCACCCTTTCCCACTTGGCCCCGTGCCAGGCCCAAAAATGGCCATATGTCTGGAGACTGGTCCCATGCCCAAAGAGCCAGCAGGGAAAACTAAGCCTTGTCCTAAAGCTCTTTGGGAACCGCTTGCGTAGCCCCACACACCTGGGGGCTGCAGGCTTTCCTGCTCTCTTCAACCTCAAAAGCACCTTTTCCCACATGGCGCCGCGCCAGGCACAAAAATGGCCAAATGTCTGGAGACTGGTCCCACGCCCAAAGAGCCAGGAGGGAAAACTATGCCTTGTTCTAAAGCTCTTTGGGAACCGCTTGCGTAGCCCCACACACCTGGGGGCTGCAGGCTTTCCTGCTCTCTTCAGCCTCAGAAGAACCCTTTCGCACTTGGCGCCGCGCCAGGCACAAAAATGGTGATATGTCTGGAGATTGGTTCCACGCCCAAAGAGCCAGCAGGGAAAACTATGCCTTGTTCTAAAGCTCTTTGGGAACCGCTTGCGTAGCCCCACACACCTGGGGGCTGCAGGCTTTCCTGCTCTCTTCAGCCTCAAAAGCACGCTTTCCCACTTGGCGCCGCGCCAGGCACAAAAATGGCCATATGTCCTGAGATTGGTCCCACGCCCAAAGAGCCAGCAGGGAAAACTATGCCTTGTTCTAAAGCTCTTTGGGAACCGCTTGCGTAGCCCCACACACCTGGGGGCTGCAGGCTTTCCTGCTGCCTTCAGCCTCAAAACCACCCTTTCCCACTTGGCGCCGCGCCAGGCACAAAAATGGCCATATGTCTGGAGACTGGTCCCACGCCCAAAGAGCCAGCAGGGAAAACTATGCCTTGTTCTAAAGCTCTTTGGGAACCGCTTGCGTAGCCCCACACACCTGGGGGCTGCAGGCTTTCCTGCTGCCTTCAGCCTCAAAACCACCCTTTCCCACATGGCGTCACACCAGGCACAAAAATGGCCATATGTCTGGAGATTGGTCCCACGCCCAAAGAGCCAGCAGGGAAAACTATGCCTTGTTCTAAAGCTCTTTGGGAACCGCTTGCGTAGCCCCACAGACGTGCGGGCTGCAGGCTTTCCTGCTGCCTTCAGCCTCAAAACCACCCTTTCCCACTTGGCCCCGCGCCAGGCCCAAAAATGGCCATATGTCTGGAGACTGGTCCCTTTCCCAAAGAGCCAGCAGGGAAAACTATGCCTTGTTCTAAAGCTCTTTGGGAACCGCTTGCGTAGCCCCACACACCTGGGGGCTGCAGGCTTTCCTGCTGCCTTCAGCCTCAAAACCACCCTTTCCCACTTGGCGCCAAGCCAGGCACAAAAATGGCCATATGTCTGGAGGTTGGTCCCACGCCCAAAGAGCCAGCAGGGAAAACTATGCCTTGTTCTAAAGCTCTTTGGGAACCGCTTGCGTAGCCCCACACACCTGGGGGCTGCAGGCTTTCCTGCTCTCTTCAACCTCAAATCCACCCTTTTCCATTTGGCGTCACGCCAGGCAAAAAAATGGCCATATGTCTGGAGATTGGTCCCACGCCCAAAGAGCCAGCAGGGAAAACTATGCCTTGTTCTAAAGCTCTTTGGGAACCGCTTGCGTAGCCCCACACACCTGGGGGCTGCAGGCTTTCCTGCTCTCTTCAGCCTCAGAAGAACCCTTTCGCACTTGGCGCCGCGCCAGGCCCAAAAATGGCCATATGTCTGGAGACTGGTCCCACGCCCAAAGAGCCAGCAGGGAAAACTATGCCTTGTTCTAAAGCTCTTTGGGAACCGCTTGCGTAGCCCCACACACCTGGGGGCTGCAGGCTTTCCTGCTGCCTTCAGCCTCAAAACCACCCTTTCCCACATGGGGTCACACCAGGCACAAAAATGGCCATATGTCTGGAGATTGGTCCCTTTCCCAAAGAGCCAGCAGGGAAAACTATGCCTTGTTCTAAAGCTCTTTGGGAACCGCTTGCGTAGCCCCACACACCTGGGGGCTGCAGGCTTTCCTGCTGCCTTCAGCCTCAAAACCACCCTTTCCCACTTGGCCCCGCGCCATGCCCAAAAATGGCCACATGTCTGGGGACTGGTCCCATGCCCAAAGAGCCAGCAGGGAAAACTAAACCTTGTCTTAAAGCTCTTTGGGAACCGCTTGCGTAGCCCCACACACCTGGGGGCTGCAGGCTTTCCTGCTCTCTTCAACCTCAAAACCACCCTTTCCCACTTGGCGCCGCGCCAGGCAAAAAAATGGCCATGTGTCTGGAGACTGGTGCCACGCCCAAAGAGCCAGCAGGGAAAACTATGCCTTGTTCTAAAGCTCTTTGGGAACCGCTTGCGTAGCCCCACACACCTGGGGGCTGCAGGCTTTCCTGCTGCCTTCAGCCTCAAAACCACCCTTTCCCACTCGTAGCCAAGCCAGGCATAAAAATGGCCATATGTCTGGAGGTTGGTCCCACGCCCAAAGAGCCAGCAGGGAAAACTATGCCTTGTTCTAAAGCTCTTTGGGAACCGCTTGCGTAGCCCCACACACCTGGGGGCTGCAGGCTTTCCTGCTGCCTTCAGCCTCAAAACCACCCTTTTCCACATAGCGTCACGCCAGGCAAAAAAATGGCCATATGTCTGGAGGTTGGTCCCACGCCCAAAGAGCCAGCAGGGAAAACTATGCCTTGTTCTAAAGCTCTTTGGGAACGGCTTGCGTAGCCCCACAGACCTGGGGGCTGCAGGCTTTCCTGCTGCCTTCAGCCTCAAAACCACCCTTTCCCACATGGCGTCACACCAGGCACAAAAATGGCCGTATGTCTGGAGACTGGTCCCACGCCCAAAGAGCCAGCAGGGAAAACTATGCCTTGTTCTAAAGCTCTTTGGGAACCGCTTGCGTAGCCCCACAGACCTGGGTGCTGCACGCTTTCCTGCTGCCTTCAGCCTCAAAACCACCCTTTCCCACTTGGCGCCGCGCCAGGCACAAAAATGGCCATATGGCTGGAGACTAGTGCCACGCCCAAAGAGCCAGCAGGGAAAACTATGCCTTGTTCTAAAGCTCTTTGGGAACCGCTTGCGTAGCCCCACAGACCTGGGGGCTGCAGGCTTTCCTGCTGCCTTCAGCCTCAAAACCACCCTTTCCCACTTGGCCCCGTGCCAGGCCCAAAAATGGCCATATGTCTGGAGACTGGTCCCATGCCCAAAGAGCCAGCAGGGAAAACTATGCCTTGTCCTAAAGCTCTTTGGGAACCGCTTGCGTAGCCCCACACACCTGGGGGCTGCAGGCTTTCCTGCTCTCTTCAACCTCAAAAGCACCTTTTCCCACATGGCGCCGCGCCAGGCACAAAAATGGCCATATGGCTGGAGACTGGTCCCACGCCCAAAGAGCCAGCAGGGAAAACTATGCCTTGTTCTAAAGCTCTTTGGGAACCGCTTGCGTAGCCCCACAGACCTGGGGGCTGCAGGCTTTCCTGCTGCCTTCAGCCTCAAAACCACCCTTTTCCACATGGCGTCACGCCAGGCAAAAAAATGGCCATATGTCTGGAGATTGGTCCCACGCCCAAAGAGCCAGCAGGGAAAACTATGCCTTGTTCTAAAGCTCTTTGGGAACCGCTTGCGTAGCCCGACACACCTGGGGGCTCCAGCTTTCCTGCTCTCTTCAGCCTCAGAAGAACCCTTTCGCACTTGGCGCCACGCCAGGCCCAAAAATGGCCATATGTCTGGAGACTGGTCCCACGCCCAAAGAGCCAGCAGGGAAAACTATGCCTTGTTCTAAAGCTCTTTGGGAACCGCTTGCGTAGCCCCACACACCTGGGGGCTGCAGGCTTTCCTGCTCTCTTCAGCCTCAAAACCACCCTTTCCCACATGGCGTCACACCAGGCACAAAAATGGCCATATGTCTGGAGATTGGTCCCTTTCCCAAAGAGCCAGCAGGGAAAACTATGCCTTGTTCTAAAGCTCTTTGGGAACCGCTTGCGTAGCCCCACACACCTGGGGGCTGCAGGCTTTCCTGCTGCCTTCAGCCTCAAAACCACCCTTTCCCACTTGGCCCCGCGCCATGCCCAAAAATGGCCACATGTCTGGGGACTGGTCCCATGCCCAAAGAGCCAGCAGGGAAAACTAAACCTTGTCTTAAAGCTCTTTGGGAACCGCTTGCGTAGCCCCACAGACCTGGGGGCTGCAGGCTTTCCTGCTCTCTTCAACTTCAAAACCACCCTTTCCCACTTGGCGCCGCGCCAGGCAAAAAAATGGCCATATGTCTGGAGACTGGTGCCACGCCCAAAGAGCCAGCAGGGAAAACTATGCCTTGTTCTAAAGCTCTTTGGGAACCGCTTGCGTAGCCCCACACACCTGGGGGCTGCAGGCTTTCCTGCTGCCTTCAGCCTCAAAACCACCCTTTCCCACTCGGAGCCAAGCCAGGCATAAAAATGGCCATATGTCTGGAGGTTGGTCCCACGCCCAAAGAGCCAGCAGGGAAAACTATGCCTTGTTCTAAAGCTCTTTGGGAACCGCTTGCGTAGCCCCACAGACCTGGGGGCTGCAGGCTTTCCTGCTGCCTTCAGCCTCAAAACCACCCTTTTCCACATGGCGTCACGCCAGGCAAAAAAATGGCCATATGTCTGGAGGTTGGTCCCACGCCCAAAGAGCCAGCAGGGAAAACTATGCCTTGTTCTAAAGCTCTTTGGGAACGGCTTGCGTAGCCCCACAGACCTGGGGGCTGCAGGCTTTCCTGCTGCCTTCAGCCTCAAAACCACCCTTTCCCACATAGCGTCACACCAGCCACAAAAATGGCCATATGTCTGGAGATTGGTCCCACGCCCAAAGAGCCGGCAGGGAAAACTATGCCTTGTTCTAAAGCTCTTTGGGAACCGCTTGCGTAGCCCCACACACCTGGGGGCTGCAGGCTTTCCTGCTCTCTTCAGCCTCAGAAGAACCCTTTCGCACTTGGCGCCGCGCCAGGCCCAAAAATGGCCATATGTCTTCAGATTGGTTCCACGCCCAAAGAGCCAGCAGGGAAAACTATGCCTTGTTCTAAAGCTCTTTGGGAACCGCTTGCGTAGCCCCACACACCTGGGGGCTGCAGGCTTTCCTGCTCTCTTCAGCCTCAAAAGCACGCTTTCCCACTTGGCGCCGCGCCAGGCCCAAAAATGGCCATATGTCCTGAGATTGGTCCCACGCCCAAAGAGCCAGCAGGGAAAACTATGCCTTGTTCTAAAGCTCTTTGGGAACCGCTTGCGTAGCCCCACACACCTGGGGGCTGCAGGCTTTCCTGCTGCCTTCAGCCTCAAAACCACCCTTTTCGACATGGCGTCACACCAGGCAAAAAAATGGCCATATGTCTGGAGGTTGGTCCCACGCCCAAAGAGCCAGCAGGGAAAACTATGCCTTGTTCTAAAGCTCTTTGGGAACCGCTTGCGTAGCCCCACACACCTAGGGGCTGCAGGCTTTCCTGCTGCCTTCAGCCTCAAAACCACCCTTTCCCACATGGCGTCACACCAGGCACAAAAATGGCCATATGTCTGGAGATTGGTCCCACGCCCAAAGAGCCAGCAGGGAAAACTATGCCTTGTTCTAAAGCTCTTTGGGAACCGCTTGCGTAGCCCCACACACCTGGGGGCTGCAGGCTTTCCTGCTCTCTTCAGCCTCAGAAGAACCCTTTCCCACTTGGCGCCGCGCCAGGCCCAAAATTTGCCGTATGTCTAGAGACTGGTCCCACGCCCAAAGAGCCAGCAGGGAAAACTATGCCTTGTTCTAAAGCTCTTTGGGAACCGCTTGCGTAGCCCCACACACCTGGGGGCTGCAGGCTTTCCTGCTGCCTTCAGCCTCAAAACCACCCTTTCCCACATGGCGTCACACCAGGCACAAAAATGGCCATATGTCTGGAGATTGGTCCCACGCCCAAAGAGCCAGCAGGGAAAACTATGCCTTGTTCTAAAGCTCTTTGGGAACCGCTTGCGTAGCCCCACAGACGTGCGGGCTGCAGGCTTTCCTGCTGCCTTCAGCCTCAAAACCACCCTTTCCCACTTGGCCCCGCGCCAGGCCCAAAAATGGCCATATGTCTGGAGACTGGTCCCACGCCCAAAGAGCCAGCAGGGAAAACTATGCCTTGTTCTAAAGCTCTTTGGGAACCGCTTGCGTAGCCCCACACATCTCGGGGCTGCAGGCTTTCCTGATGCCTTCAGCCTCAAAACCACCCTTTCCCACTTGGCGCCGCGCCAGGCCCAAAAATGGCCACATGTCTGGGGACTGGTCCCATGCCCAAAGAGCCAGCAGGGAAAATTAAGCCTTGTCTTAAAGCTCTTTGGGAACCGCTTGCGTAGCCCCACACACCTGGGGGCTGCAGGCTTTCCTGCTCTCTTCAACCTCAAATCCACTCTTTCCCACTTGGCGCCGCGCCAGGCCCAAAAATGGCCATATGTCTGGAGACTGGTGCCACGCCCAAAGAGCCAGCAGGGAAAACTATGCCTTGTTCTAAAGCTCTTTGGGATCCGCTTGCGTAGCCCCACACACCTGGGGGCTGCAGGCTTTCCTGCTGCCTTCAGCCTCAAAACCACCCTTTCCCACATGGCGTCACACCAGGCACAAAAATGGCCATATGTCTGGAGATTGGTCCCTTTCCCAAAGAGCCAGCAGGGAAAACTATGCCTTGTTCTAAAGCTCTTTGGGAACCGCTTGCGTAGCCCCACACACCTGGGGGCTGCAGGCTTTCCTGCTGCCTTCAGCCTCAAAACCACCCTTTTCCACATGGCGTCACGCCAGGCAAAAAAATGGCCATATGTCTGGAGACTGGTCCCTTTCCCAAAGAGCCAGCAGGGAAAACTATGCCTTGTTCTAAAGCTCTTTGGGAACCGCTTGCGTAGCCCCACACACCTGGGGGCTGCAGGCTTTCCTGCTCTCTTCAACCTAAAAACCACCCTTTCCCACTCGGAGCCAAGCCAGGCACAAAAATGGCCATATGTCTGGAGGTTGGTCCCACGCCCAAAGAGCCAGCAGGGAAAACTATGCCTTGTTCTAAAGCTCTTTGGGAACCGCTTGCGTAGCCCCACACACCTGGGGGCTGCAGGCTTTCCTGCTGCCTTCAGCCTCAAAACCACCCTTTTCCACATGGCGTCACACCAGGCACAAAAATGGCCATATGTCTGGAGACTGGTGCCACGACCAAAGAGCCAGCAGGGAAAACTATGCCTTGTTCTAAAGCTCTTTGGGAACCGCTTGCGTAGCCCCACACACCTGGGGGCTGCAGGCTTTCCTGCTGCCTTCAGCCTCAAAACCACCCTTTCCCACATGGCGTCACACCAGGCACAAAAATGGCCATATGTCTTGAGATTGGTCCCACGCCCAAAGAGCCAGCAGGGAAAACTATGCCTTGTTCTAAAGCTCTTTGGGAACCGCTTGCGTAGCCCCACAGACGTGCGGGCTGCAGGCTTTCCTGCTGCCTTCAGCCTCAAAACCACCCTTTCCCACTTGGCCCCGCGCCAGGCCCAAAAATGGCCATATATCTGGAGACTGGTCCCATGCCCAAAGAGCCAGCAGGGAAAATTAAGCCTTGTCTTAAAGCTCTTTGGGAACCGCTTGCGTAGCCCCACACACCTGGGGGCTGCAGGCTTTCCTGCTCTCTTCAACCTCAAATCCACTCTTTCCCACTTGGCGCCGCGCCAGGCCCAAAAATGGCCATATGTCTGGAGACTGGTGCCACGCCCAAAGAGCCAGCAGGGAAAACTATGCCTTGTTCTAAAGCTCTTTGGGATCCGCTTGCGTAGCCCCACACACCTGGGGGCTGCAGGCTTTCCTGCTGCCTTCAGCCTCAAAACCACCCTTTCCCACATGGCGTCACACCAGGCACAAAAATGGCCATATGTCTGGAGATTGGTCCCTTTCCCAAAGAGCCAGCAGGGAAAACTATGCCTTGTTCTAAAGCTCTTTGGGAACCGCTTGCGTAGCCCCACACACCTGGGGGCTGCAGGCTTTCCTGCTGCCTTCAGCCTCAAAACCACCCTTTTCCACATGGCGTCACGCCAGGCAAAAAAATGGCCATATGTCTGGAGACTGGTCCCTTTCCCAAAGAGCCAGCAGGGAAAACTATGCCTTGTTCTAAAGCTCTTTGGGAACCGCTTGCGTAGCCCCACACACCTGGGGGCTGCAGGCTTTCCTGCTCTCTTCAACCTAAAAACCACCCTTTCCCACTCGGAGCCAAGCCAGGCACAAAAATGGCCATATGTCTGGAGGTTGGTCCCACGCCCAAAGAGCCAGCAGGGAAAACTATGCCTTGTTCTAAAGCTCTTTGGGAACCGCTTGCGTAGCCCCACACACCTGGGGGCTGCAGGCTTTCCTGCTGCCTTCAGCCTCAAAACCACCCTTTTCCACATGGCGTCACACCAGGCACAAAAATGGCCATATGTCTGGAGACTGGTGCCACGACCAAAGAGCCAGCAGGGAAAACTATGCCTTGTTCTAAAGCTCTTTGGGAACCGCTTGCGTAGCCCCACACACCTGGGGGCTGCAGGCTTTCCTGCTGCCTTCAGCCTCAAAACCACCCTTTCCCACATGGCGTCACACCAGGCACAAAAATGGCCATATGTCTTGAGATTGGTCCCACGCCCAAAGAGCCAGCAGGGAAAACTATGCCTTGTTCTAAAGCTCTTTGGGAACCGCTTGCGTAGCCCCACAGACGTGCGGGCTGCAGGCTTTCCTGCTGCCTTCAGCCTCAAAACCACCCTTTCCCACTTGGCCCCGCGCCAGGCCCAAAAATGGCCATATATCTGGAGACTGGTCCCACGCCCAAAGAGCCAGCAGGGAAAACTATGCCTTGTTCTAAAGCTCTTTGGGAACCGCTTGCGTAGCCCCACACACCTGGGGGCTGCAGGCTTTCCTGATGCCTTCAGCCTCAAAACCACCCTTTCCCACTTGGCGCCGCGCCAGGCCCAAAAATGGCCACATGTTTGGGACTGGTCCCATGCCCAAAGAGCCAGCAGGGAAAATTAAACCTTGTCTTAAAGCTCTTTGGGAACCGCTTGCGTAGCCCCACACACCTGGGGGCTGCAGGCTTTCCTGCTGCCTTCAGCCTCAAATCCACCCTTTCCCACTTGGCGCCGCGCCAGGCCCAAAAATGGCCATATGTCTGGAGACTGGTGCCACGCCCAAAGAGCCAGCAGGGAAAACTATGCCTTGTTCTAAAGCTCTTTGGGAACCGCTTGCGTAGCCCCACACACCTGGGGGCTGCAGGCTTTCCTGCTGCCTTCAGCCTCAAAACCACCCTTTCCCACATGGCGTCACACCAGGCACAAAAATGGCCATATGTCTGGAGATTGGTCCCTTTCCCAAAGAGCCAGCAGGGAAAACTATGCCTTGTTCTAAAGCTCTTTGGGAACCGCTTGCGTAGCCCCACACACCTGGGGGCTGCAGGCTTTCCTGCTGCCTTCAGCCTCAAAACCACCCTTTCCCACATGGCGTCACACCAGGCACAAAAATGGCCATATGTCTGGAGATTGGTCCCACGCCCAAAGAGCCAGCAGGGAAAACTATGCCTTGTTCTAAAGCTCTTTGGGAACCGCTTGCGTAGCCCCACAGACGTGCGGGCTGCAGGCTTTCCTGCTGCCTTCAGCCTCAAAACCACCCTTTCCCACTTGGCCCCGCGCCAGGCCCAAAAATGGCCATATGTCTGGAGACTGGTCCCACGCCCAAAGAGCCAGCAGGGAAAACTATGCCTTGTTCTAAAGCTCTTTGGGAACCGCTTGCGTAGCCCCACACACCTCGGGGCTGCAGGCTTTCCTGATGCCTTCAGCCTCAAAACCACCCTTTCCCACTTGGCGCCGCGCCAGGCCCAAAAATGGCCACATGTCTGGGGACTGGTCCCATGCCCAAAGAGCCAGCAGGGAAAATTAAACCTTGTCTTAAAGCTCTTTGGGAACCGCTTGCGTAGCCCCACACACCTGGGGGCTGCAGGCTTTCCTGCTCTCTTCAACCTCAAATCCACTCTTTCCCACTTGGCGCCGCGCCAGGCCCAAAAATGGCCATATGTCTGGAGACTGGTGCCACGCCCAAAGAGCCAGCAGGGAAAACTATGCCTTGTTCTAAAGCTCTTTGGGAACCGCTTGCGTAGCCTCACACACCTGGGGGCTGCAGGCTTTCCTGCTGCCTTCAGCCTCAAAACCACCCTTTCCCACATGGCGTCACACCAGGCACAAAAATGGCCATATGTCTGGAGATTGGTCCCTTTCCCAAAGAGCCAGCAGGGAAAACTATGCCTTGTTCTAAAGCTCTTTGGGAACCGCTTGCGTAGCCCCACACACCTGGGGGCTGCAGGCTTTCCTGCTGCCTTCAGCCTCAAAACCACCCTTTCCCACTTGGCCCCGCGCCATGCCCAAAAATGGCCACATGTCTGGGGACTGGTCCCATGCCCAAAGAGCCAGCAGGGAAAACTAAACCTTGTCTTAAAGCTATTTGGGAACCGCTTGCGTAGCCCCACACACCTGGGGGCTGCAGGCTTTCCTGCTCTCTTCAACCTCAAAACCACCCTTTCCCACTTGGCGCCGCCCCAGGCAAAAAAATGGCCATATGTCTGGAGACTGGTGCCACGCCCAAAGAGCCAGCAGGGAAAACTATGCCTTGTTCTAAAGCTCTTTGGGAACCGCTTGCGTAGCCCCACACACCTGGGGGCTGCAGGCTTTCCTGCTGCCTTCAGCCTCAAAACCACCCTTTTCCACATGGCGTCACGCCATGCCCAAAAATGGGCATTTGGCTGGAGACTGGTGCCACGCCCAAAGAGCCAGCAGGGAAAACTATGCCTTGTTCTAAAGCTCTTTGGGAACCGCTTGCGTAGCCCCACACACCTGGGGGCTGCAGGCTTTCCTGCTGCCTTCAGCCTCAAAACCACCCTTTCCCACATGGCGTCACACCAGGCACAAAAATGGCCATATGTCTGGAGATTGGTCCCTTTCCCAAAGAGCCAGCAGGGAAAACTATGCCTTGTTCTAAAGCTCTTTGGGAACCGCTTGCGTAGCCCCACACACCTGGGGGCTGCAGGCTTTCCTGCTGCCTTCAGCCTCAAAACCACCCTTTCCCACTTGGCCCCGCGCCATGCCCAAAAATGGCCACATGTCTGGGGACTGGTCCCATGCCCAAAGAGCCAGCAGGGAAAACTAAACCTTGTCTTAAAGCTCTTTGGGAACCGCTTGCGTAGCCCCACACACCTGGGGGCTGCAGGCTTTCCTGCTCTCTTCAACCTCAAAACCACCCTTTCCCACTTGGCGCCGCGCCAGGCAAAAAAATGGCCATATGTCTGGAGACTGGTGCCACGCCCAAAGAGCCAGCAGGGAAAACTATGCCTTGTTCTAAAGCTCTTTGGGAACCGCTTGCGTAGCCCCACACACCTGGGGGCTGCAGGCTTTCCTGCTGCCTTCAGCCTCAAATCCACCCTTTCCCACTCGGAGCCAAGCCAGGCATAAAAATGGCCATATGTCTGGAGGTTGGTCCCACGCCCAAAGAGCCAGCAGGGAAAACTATGCCTTGTTCTAAAGCTCTTTGGGAACCGCTTGCGTAGCCCCACAGACCTGGGGGCTGCAGGCTTTCCTGCTGCCTTCAGCCTCAAAACCACCCTTTTCCACATGGCGTCACGCCAGGCAAAAAAATGGCCATATGTCTGGAGGTTGGTCCCACGCCCAAAGAGCCAGCAGGGAAAACTATGCCTTGTTCTAAAGCTCTTTGGGAACGGCTTGCGTAGCCCCACAGACCTGGGGGCTGCAGGCTTTCCTGCTGCCTTCAGCCTCAAAACCACCCTTTCCCACATAGCGTCACACCAGCCACAAAAATGGCCATATGTCTGGAGATTGGTCCCACGCCCAAAGAGCCAGCAGGGAAAACTATGCCTTGTTCTAAAGCTCTTTGGGAACCGCTTGCGTAGCCCCACACACCTAGGGGCTGCAGGCTTTCCTGCTCTCTTCAGCCTCAGAAGAACCCTTTCGCACTTGGCGCCGCGCCAGGCCCAAAAATGGCCATATGTCTTCAGATTGGTTCCACGCCCAAAGAGCCAGCAGGGAAAACTATGCCTTGTTCTAAAGCTCTTTGGGAACCGCTTGCGTAGCCCCACACACCTGGGGGCTGCAGGCTTCCCTGCTCTCTTCAGCCTCAAAAGCACGCTTTCCCACTTGGCGCCGCGCCAGGCCCAAAAATGGCCATATGTCCTGAGATTGGTCCCACGCCCAAAGAGCCAGCAGGGAAAACTATGCCTTGTTCTAAAGCTCTTTGGGAACCGCTTGCGTAGCCCCACACACCTAGGGGCTGCAGGCTTTCCTGCTGCCTTCAGCCTCAAAACCACCCTTTCCCACATGGCGTCACACCAGGCACAAAAATGGCCATATGTCTGGAGATTGGTCCCACGCCCAAAGAGCCAGCAGGGAAAACTATGCCTTGTTCTAAAGCTCTTTGGGAACCGCTTGCGTAGCCCCACACACCTGGGGGCTGCAGGCTTTCCTGCTCTCTTCAGCCTCAGAAGAACCCTTTCCCACTTGGCGCCGCGCCAGGCCCAAAATTTGCCGTATGTCTAGAGACTGGTCCCACGCCCAAAGAGCCAGCAGGGAAAACTATGCCTTGTTCTAAAGCTCTTTGGGAACCGCTTGCGTAGCCCCACACACCTGGGGGCTGCAGGCTTTCCTGCTGCCTTCAGCCTCAAAACCACCCTTTCCCACATGGCGTCACACCAGGCACAAAAATGGCCATATGTCTGGAGATTGGTCCCACGCCCAAAGAGCCAGCAGGGAAAACTATGCCTTGTTCTAAAGCTCTTTGGGAACCGCTTGCGTAGCCCCACAGACGTGCGGGCTGCAGGCTTTCCTGCTGCCTTCAGCCTCAAAACCACCCTTTCCCACTTGGCCCCGCGCCAGGCCCAAAAATGGCCATATGTCTGGAGACTGGTCCCTTTCCCAAAGAGCCAGCAGGGAAAACTATGCCTTGTTCTAAAGCTCTTTGGGAACCGCTTGCGTAGCCCCACACACCTCGGGGCTGCAGGCTTTCCTGATGCCTTCAGCCTCAAAACCACACTTTCCCACTTGGCGCCGCGCCAGGCCCAAAAATGGCCACATGTCTGGGGACTGGTCCCATGCCCAAAGAGCCAGCAGGGAAAATTAAACCTTGTCTTAAAGCTCTTTGGGAACCGCTTGCGTAGCCCCACACACCTGGGGGCTGCAGGCTTTCCTGCTCTCTTCAACCTCAAATCCACTCTTTCCCACTTGGCGCCGCGCCAGGCCCAAAAATGGCCATATGTCTGGAGACTGGTGCCACGCCCAAAGAGCCAGCAGGGAAAATTAAACCTTGTCTTAAAGCTCTTTGGGAACCGCTTGCGTAGCCCCACACACCTGGGGGCTGCAGGCTTTCCTGCTGCCTTCAGCCTCAAATCCACCCTTTCCCACATGGCGTCACACCAGGCACAAAAATGGCCATATGTCTGGAGATTGGTCCCTTTCCCAAAGAGCCAGCACGGAAAACTATGCCTTGTTCTAAAGCTCTTTGGGAACCGCTTGCGTAGCCCCACACACCTGGGGGCTGCAGGCTTTCCTGCTGCCTTCAGCCTCAAAACCACCCTTTCCCACTTGGCCCCGCGCCATGCCCAAAAATGGCCACATGTCTGGGGACTGGTCCCATGCCCAAAGAGCCAGCAGGGAAAACTAAACCTTGTCTTAAAGCTATTTGGGAACCGCTTGCGTAGCCCCACACACCTGGGGGCTGCAGGCTTTCCTGCTCTCTTCAACCTCAAAACCACCCTTTCCCACTTGGCGCCGCCCCAGGCAAAAAAATGGCCATATGTCTGGAGACTGGTGCCACGCCCAAAGAGCCAGCAGGGAAAACTATGCCTTGTTCTAAAGCTCTTTGGGAACCGCTTGCGTAGCCCCACACACCTGGGGGCTGCAGGCTTTCCTGCTGCCTTCAGCCTCAAAACCACCCTTTCCCACTCGGAGCCAAGCCAGGCACAAAAATGGCCATATGTCTGGAGGTTGGTCCCACGCCCAAAGAGCCAGCAGGGAAAACTATGCCTTGTTCTAAAGCTCTTTGGGAACCGCTTGCGTAGCCCCACAGACCTGGGGGCTGCAGGCTTTCCTGCTGCCTTCAGCCTCAAAACCACCCTTTTCCACATGGCGTCACGCCAGGCAAAAAAATGGCCATATGTCTGGAGACTGGTCCCTTTCCCAAAGAGCCAGCAGGGAAAACTATGCCTTGTTCTAAAGCTCTTTGGGAACCGCTTGCGTAGCCCCACACACCTGGGGGCTGCAGGCTTTCCTGCTCTCTTCAACCTAAAAACCACCCTTTCCCACTCGGAGCCAAGCCAGGCACAAAAATGGCCATATGTCTGGAGGTTGGTCCCACGCCCAAAGAGCCAGCAGGGAAAACTATACCTTGTTCTAAAGCTCTTTGGGAACCGCTTGCGTAGCCCCACACACGTGGGGGCTGCAGGCTTTCCTGCTGCCTTCAGCCTCAAAACCACCCTTTCCCACTCGGAGCCAAGCCAGGCACAAAAATGGCCATATGTCTGGAGGTTGGTCCCACGCCCAAAGAGCCAGCAGGGAAAACTATGCCTTGTTCTAAAGCTCTTTGGGAACCGCTTGCGTAGCCCCACAGACCTGGGGGCTGCAGGCTTTCCTGCTGCCTTCAGCCTCAAAACCACCCTTTTCCACATGGCGTCACACCAGGCACAAAAATGGCCATATGTCTGGAGACTGGTGCCACGACCAAAGAGCCAGCAGGGAAAACTATGCCTTGTTCTAAAGCTCTTTGGGAACCGCTTGCGTAGCCCCACACACCTGGGGGCTGCAGGCTTTCCTGCTGCCTTCAGCCTCAAAACCACCCTTTCCCACTCGGAGCCAAGCCAGGCACAAAAATGGCCATATGTCTGGAGGTTGGTCCCACGCCCAAAGAGCCAGCAGGGAAAACTATGCCTTGTTCTAAAGCTCTTTGGGAACCGCTTGCGTAGCCCCACACACCTGGGGGCTGCAGGCTTTCCTGCTGCCTTCAGCCTCAAAACCACCCTTTCCCACATAGCGTCACACCAGGCACAAAAATGGCCATATGTCTGGAGATTGGTCCCACGCCCAAAGAGCCAGCAGGGAAAACTATGCCTTGTTCTAAAGCTCTTTGGGAACCGCTTGCGTAGCCCCACACACCTGGGGGCTGCAGGCTTTCCTGCTCTCTTCAGCCTCAGAAGAACCCTTTCGCACTTGGCGCCGCGCCAGGCCCAAAAATGGCCATATGTCTTCAGATTGGTTCCACGCCCAAAGAGCCAGCAGGGAAAACTATGCCTTGTTCTAAAGCTCTTTGGGAACCGCTTGCGTAGCCCCACACACCTGGGGGCTGCAGGCTTTCCTGCTCTCTTCAGCCTCAAAAGCACGCTTTCCCACTTGGCGCCGCGCCAGGCCCAAAAATGGCCATATGTCCTGAGATTGGTCCCACGCCCAAAGAGCCAGCAGGGAAAACTATGCCTTGTTCTAAAGCTCTTTGGGAACCGCTTGCGTAGCCCCACACACGTGGGGGCTGCAGGCTTTCCTGCTGCCTTCAGCCTCAAAACCACCCTTTTCGACATGGCGTCACACCAGGCAAAAAAATGGCCATATGTCTGGAGGTTGGTCCCACGCCCAAAGAGCCAGCAGGGAAAACTATGCCTTGTTCTAAAGCTCTTTGGGAACCGCTTGCGTAGCCCCACACACCTGGGGGCTGCAGGCTTTCCTGCTCTCTTCAGCCTCAAAAGCACGCTTTCCCACTTGGCGCCGCGCCAGGCCCAAAAATGGCCGTATGTCTAGAGACTGGTCCCACGCCCAAAGAGCCAGCAGGGAAAACTATGCCTTGTTCTAAAGCTCTTTGGGAACCGCTTGCGTAGCCCCACACACCTGGGGGCTGCAGGCTTTCCTGCTGCCTTCAGCCTCAAAACCACCCTTTCCCACATGGCGCCGCGCCAGGCCCAAAAATGGCCATATGTCTGGAGATTGGTTCCACGCCCAAAGAGCCAGCAGGGAAAACTATGCCTTGTTCTAAAGCTCTTTGGGAACCGCTTGCGTAGCCCCACAGACCTGGGGGCTGCAGGCTTTCCTGCTGCCTTCAGCCTCAAAACCACCCTTTCCCACTTGGCGCCGCGCCAGGCACAAAAATGGCCATATGTCTGGAGACTGGTCCCACGCCCAAAGAGCCAACAGGGAAACTATGCCTTGTTCTAAAGCTCTTTGGGAACCGCTTGCGTTGCCCCACACACCTGGGGGCTGCAGGCTTTCCTGCTGCCTTCAGCCTCAAAACCACCCTTTTCCACATTGCGTCATGCCAGGCAAAAAAATGGCCATATGTCTGGAGGTTGGTCCCACGCCCAAAGAGCCAGCAGGGAAAACTATGCCTTGTTCTAAAGCTCTTTGGGAACCGCTTGCGTAGCCCCAGAGACCTGGGGGCTGCAGGCTTTCCTGCTGCCTTCAGCCTGAGAAGAACCCTTTCGCACTTGGCGCCGCGCCAGGCACAAAAATGGACATATGTCTGGAGATTGGTTCCACGCCCAAAGAGCCAGCAGGGAAAACTATGCCTTGTTCTAAAGCTCTTTGGGAACCGCTTGCGTAGCCCCACAGACCTGGGGGCTGCAGGCTTTCCTGCTCTCTTCAGCCTCAGAAGAACCCTTTCGCACTTGGCGCCGCGCCAGGCCCAAAAATGGCCATATGTCTGGAGATTGGTTCCACGCCCAAAGAGCCAGCAGGGAAAACTATGCCTTGTTCTAAAGCTCTTTGGGAACCGCTTGCGTAGCCCCACACACCTGGGGGCTGCAGGCTTTCCTGCTGCCTTCAGCCTCAAAAGCACCCTTTTCCACATGGCGTCACGCTAGGCAAAAAAATGGCCATATGTCTGGAGGTTGGTCCCACGCCCAAAGAGCCAGCAGGGAAAACTATGCCTTGTTCTAAAGCTCTTTGGGAACCGCTTGCGTAGCCCGACAGACCTGGGGGCTGCAGGCTTTCCTGCTCTCTTCAGCCTCAAAAGCACCCTTTCCCACTTGGCGCCGCGCCAGGCCCAAAAATGGCCGTATGTCTGGAGACTGGTCCCACGCCCAAAGAGCCAGCAGGGAAAACTATGCCTTGTTCTAAAGCTCTTTGGGAACCGCTTGCGTAGCCCCACACACCTGGGGGCTGCAGGCTTTCCTGCTGCCTTCAGCCTCAAAACCACCCTTACCCACATGGCGTCACACCAGGCACAAAAATGGCCATATGTCTGGAGGTTGGTCCCACGCCCAAAGAGCCAGCAGGGAAAACTATGCCTTGTTCTAAAGCTCTTTGGGAACCGCTTGCGTAGCCCCACACACCTGGGGGCTGCAGGCTTTCCTGCTGCCTTCAGCCTCAAAACCACCCTTTCCCACTTGGCGCCGCGCCAGGCACAAAAATGGCCATATGTCTGGAGACTGGTCCCACGCCCAAAGAGCCAGCAGGGAAAACTATGCCTTGTTCTAAAGCTCTTTGGGAACCGCTTGCGTAGCCCCACACACCTGGGGGCTGCAGGCTTTCCTGCTGCCTTCAGCCTCAAAACCACCCTTTCCCACATGGCGTCACACCAGGCACAAAAATGGCCATATGTCTGGAGACTGGTGCCACGCCCAAAGAGCCAGCAGGGAAAACTATGCCTTGTTCTAAAGCTCTTTGGGAACCGCTTGCGTAGCCCCACACACCTGGGGGCTGCAGGCTTTCCTGCTGCCTTCAGCCTCAAAACCACCCTTTCCCACTTGGCCCCGCGCCAGGCCCAAAAATGGCCATATGTCTGGAGACTGGTCCCTTTCCCAAAGAGCCAGCAGGGAAAACTATGCCTTGTTCTAAAGCTCTTTGGGAACCGCTTGCGTAGCCCCACACACCTCGGGGCTGCAGGCTTTCCTGATGCCTTCAGCCTCAAAACCACCCTTTCCCACTTGGCGCCGCGCCAGGCCCAAAAATGGCCACATGTCTGGGGACTGGTCCCATGCCCAAAGAGCCAGCAGGGAAAATTAAACCTTGTCTTAAAGCTCTTTGGGAACCGCTTGCGTAGCCCCACACACCTGTGGGCTGCAGGCTTTCCTGCTGCCTTCAGCCTCAAAACCACCCTTTTCCACATGGCGTCATGCCAGGCAAAAAAATGGCCATATGTCTGGAGGTTGGTCCCACGCCCAAAGAGCCAGCAGGGAAAACTATGCCTTGTTCTAAAGCTCTTTGGGAAACGCTTGCGTAGCCCCAGAGACCTGGGGGCTGCAGGCTTTCCTGCTCTCTTCAGCCTCAAAAGCACCCTTTCCGACTTGGCGCCGCGCCAGGCACAAAAATGGCCATATGGCTGGAGACTGGTCCCACGCCCAAAGAGCCAGCAGGGAAAACTATGCCTTGTTCTAAAGCTCTTTGGGAACCGCTTGCGTAGCCCCACACACCTGGGGGCTGCAGGCTTTCCTGCTGCCTTCAGCCTCAAAACCACCCTTACCCACATGGCGTCACACCAGGCACAAAAATGGCCATATGTCTGGAGGTTGGTCCCACGCCCAAAGAGCCAGCAGGGAAAACTATGCCTTGTTCTAAAGCTCTTTGGGAACCGCTTGCGTAGCCCCACACACCTGGGGGCTGCAGGCTTTCCTGCTGCCTTCAGCCTCAAAACCACCCTTTCCCACTTGGCGCCGCGCCAGGCACAAAAATGGCCATATGTCTGGAGACTGGTCCCACGCCCAAAGAGCCAGCAGGGAAAACTATGCCTTGTTCTAAAGCTCTTTGGGAACCGCTTGCGTAGCCCCACACACCTGGGGGATGCAGGCTTTCCTGCTCTCTTCAGCCTCAGAAGAACCCTTTCGCACTTGGCGCCGCGCCGGGCCCAAAAATGGCCATATGTATAAAGACTGGTCCCACGCCCAAAGAGCCAGCAGGGAAAACTATGCCTTGTTCTAAAGCTCTTTGGGAACCGCTTGCGTAGCCCCACACACCTGGGGGCTGCAGGCTTTCCTGCTCTCTTCAGCCTCAGAAGAACCCTTTCGCACTTGGCGCCGCGCCAGGCCCAAAACTGGCCATATGTCTGGAGATTGGTTCCACGCCCAAAGAGCCAGCAGGGAAAACTATGCCTTGTTCTAAAGCTCTTTGGGAACCGCTTCCGTAGCCCCACAGACCTGGGGGCTGCAGGCTTTCCTGCTGCCTTCAGCCTCAAAACCACCCTTACCCACTTGGCGTCACACCAGGCACAAAAATGGCCATATGTCTGGAGATTGGTCCCACGCCCAAAGAGCCAGCAGGGAAAACTATGCCTTGTTCTAAAGCTCTTTGGGAACCGCTTGTGTAGCCCCACACACCTGGGGGCTGCAGGCTTTCCTGCTCTCTTCAGCCTCAGAAGAACCCTTTCGCACTTGGCGCCGCGCCAGGCCCAAAAATGGCCATATGTCTTCAGATTGGTTCCACGCCCAAAGAGCCAGCAGGGAAAACTATGCCTTGTTCTAAAGCTCTTTGGGAACCGCTTGCGTAGCCCCACAGACCTGGGGGCTGCAGGCTTTCCTGCTGCCTTCAGCCTCAAAACCACCCTTTCTTACTTGGCGTCGCTCTAGGCCCAAAAATGGCCATATGTCTGGAGACTGGTGCCACGCCCAAAGAGCCAGCAGGGAAAACTAAACCTTGTCTTAAAGCTCTTTGGGAACCGCTTGCGTAGCCCCACAGACCTGGGGGCTGCAGGCTTTCCTGCTGCCTTCAGCCTCAAAACCACCCTTTCTCACTTGGCGCCGGGCCAGGCCCAAAAATGGCCATATGTCTAGAGACTGGTCCCACGCCCAAAGAGCCAGCAGGGAAAACTATGCCTTGTTCTAAAGCTCTTTGGGAACCTCTTGCGTAGCCCCACACACCTGGGGGCTGCAGACTTTCCTGCTGCCTTCAGCCTCAAAACCACCCTTTCCCACTTGGCGCTGCGCCAGGCCCAAAAATGGCCGTATGTCTGGAGACTGGTCCCACGCCCAAAGAGCCAGCAGGGAAAACTATGCCTTGTTCTAAAGCTCTTTGGGAACGGCTTGCGTAGCCCCACACACGTGGGGGCTGCAGGCTTTCCTGCTGCCTTCAGCCTCAAAACCACCCTTTCCCACATGGCGCCAAGCCAGGCACAAAAATGGCCATATGTTTGGAGACTGGTCCCACGCCCAAAGAGCCAGCAGGGAAAACTATGCCTTGTTCTAAAGCTCTTTGGGAACCGCTTGCGTAGCCCCACACACCTGGGGGCTGCAGGCTTTCCTGCTGCCTTCAGCCTCAAA
The DNA here is from genome assembly GCF_963924245.1 of Chroicocephalus ridibundus. Lineage (NCBI taxonomy): Eukaryota > Metazoa > Chordata > Aves > Charadriiformes > Laridae > Chroicocephalus > Chroicocephalus ridibundus. The sequence continues at coordinate 2,306,504 of NW_026961433.1, forward strand.
ACCACCCTTTCCCACATGGCGTCACACCAGGCACAAAAATGGCCATATGTCTGGAGATTTGTTCCACGCCCAAAGAGCCAGCAGGGAAAACTATGCCTTGTTCTAAAGCTCTTTGGGAACCGCTTGTGTAGCCCCACACACCTGGGGGCTGCAGGCTTTCCTGCTCTCTTCAGCCTCAGAAGAACCCTTTCGCACTTGGCGCCGCGCCAGGCCCAAAAATGGCCATAAGTCTAAAGACTGGTCCCACGCCCAAAGAGCCAGCAGGGAAAACTATGCCTTGTTCTAAAGCTCTTTGGGAACCGCTTGCGTAGCCCCACAGACCTGGGGGCTGCAGGCTTTCCTGCTCTCTTCAGCCTCAGAAGAACCCTTTCGCACTTGGCGCCGCGACAGGCCCAAAAATGGCCATATGTCTGGAGATTGGTTCCACGCCCAAAGAGCCAGCAGGGAAAACTATGCCTTGTTCTAAAGCTCTTTGGGAACCGCTTGCGTAGCCCCACACACCTGGGGGCTGCAGGCTTTCCTGCTGCCTTCAGCCTCAAAACCACCCTTTTCCACATGGCGTCACGCCAGGCAAAAAAATGGCCATATGTCTGGAGGTTGGTCCCACGCCCAAAGAGCCAGCAGGGAAAACTATGCCTTGTTCTAAAGCTCTTTGGGAACCGCTTGCGTAGCCCGACAGACCTGGGGGCTGCAGGCTTTCCTGCTCTCTTCAGCCTCAAAAGCATGCTTTCCCACTTGGCGCCGCGCCAGGCACAAAAATGGCCATATGGCTGGAGACTGATCCCACGCCCAAAGAGCCAGCAGGGAAAACTATGCCTTGTTCTAAAGCTCTTTGGGAACCGCTTGCGTAGCCCCACACACCTGGGGGCTGCAGGCTTTCCTGCTGCCTTCAGCCTCAAAACCACCCTTTCCCACATGGCGCCGCGCCAGGCCCAAAAATGGCTATATGTCTGGAGACTGGTCCCACGCCCAAAGAGCCAGCAGGGAAAACTATGCCTTGTTCTAAAGCTCTTTGGGAACCGCTTGCGTAGCCCCACACACCTGGGGGCTGCAGGCTTTCCTGCTCTCTTCAGCCTCAGAAGATCCCTTTCGCACTTGGCGCCGCGCCAGGCCCAAAAATGGCCATATGTCTGGAGATTGGTTCCACGCCCGAAGAGCCAGCAGGGAAAACTATGCCTTGTTCTAAAGCTCTTTGGGAACCGCTTGCGTAGCCCCACACACCTGGGGGCTGCAGGCTTTCCTGCTGCCTTCAGCCTCAAAACCACCCTTTCCCACATGGCGTCACACCAGGCACAAAAATGGCCATATGTCTGGAGATTTGTTCCACGCCCAAAGAGCCAGCAGGGAAAACTATGCCTTGTTCTAAAGCTCTTTGGGAACCGCTTGCGTAGCCCCACACACCTGGGGGCTGCAGGCTTTCCTGCTCTCTTCAGCCTCAGAAGAACCCTTTCGCACTTGGCGCCGCGCCAGGCCCAAAAATGGCCATATGTCTGGAGACTGGTCCCACGCCCAAAGAGCCAGCAGGGAAAACTATGCCTTGTTCTAAAGCTCTTTGGGAACCGCTTGCGTAGCCCCACACACCTGGGGGCTGCAGGCTTTCCTGCTCTCTTCAGCCTCAGAAGAACCCTTTCGCACTTGGCGCCGCGCCAGGCCCAAAAATGGCCATATGTCTGGAGACTGGTCCCACGCCCAAAGAGCCAGCAGGGAAAACTATGCCTTGTTCTAAAGCTCTTTGGGAACCGCTTGCGTAGCCCCACACACCTGGGGGCTGCAGGCTTTCCTGCTGCCTTCAGCCTCAAAACCACCCTTTTCCACATGGCGTCACGCCAGGCAAAAAAATGGCCATATGTCTGGAGGTTGGTCCCACGCCCAAAGAGCCAGCAGGGAAAACTATGCCTTGTTCTAAAGCTCTTTGGGAACCGCTTGCGTAGCCCGACAGACCTGGGGGCTGCAGGCTTTCCTGCTCTCTTCAGCCTCAAAAGCACGCTTTCCCACTTGGCGCCGCGCCAGGCACAAAAATGGCCATATGGCTGGAGACTGATCCCACGCCCAAAGAGCCAGCAGGGAAAACTATGCCTTGTTCTAAAGCTCTTTGGGAACCGCTTGCGTAGCCCCACACACCTGGGGGCTGCAGGCTTTCCTGCTGCCTTCAGCCTCAAAACCACCCTTTCCCACATGGCGCTGCGCCAGGCCCAAAAATGGCCATATGTCTGGAGACTGGTCCCACGCCCAAAGAGCCAGCAGGGAAAACTATGCCTTGTTCTAAAGCTCTTTGGGAACGGCTTGCGTAGCCCCACACACCTGGGGGCTGCAGGCTTTCCTGCTGCCTTCAGCCTCAAAACCACCCTTTCCCACTTGGCCGCGCAGCAGGCACAAAAATGGCTATATGTCTGGAGATTGGTCCCTTTCCCAAAGAGCCAGCAGGGAAAATTATGCCTTGTTCTAAAGCTCTTTGAGAACCGCTTGCGTAGCCCCACACACCTGGGGGCTGCAGGCTTTCCTGCTCTCTTCAGCCTCAAAACCACCCTTTCCCACTTGGCGCCGCGCCAGACACAAAAATGGGCATATGGCTGGAGACTGGTCCCACGCCCAAAGAGCCAGCAGGGAAAACTATGCCTTGTTCTAAAGCTCTTTGGGAACCGCTTGCGTATCCCCACACTCCTGGGGGCTGCAGGCTTTCCTGCTGCCTTCAGCCTCAAAACCACCCTTTCCCACATGGCGTCACACCAGGCACAAAAATGGCCATATGTCTGGAGATTGGTCCCACGCCCAAAGAGCCAGCAGGGAAAACTATGCCTTGTTCTAAAGCTCTTTGGGAACCGCTTGCGTAGCCCCACACACCTGGGGGCTGCAGGCTTTCCTGCTCTCTTCAGCCTCAAAACCACCCTTTCCCACTTGGCGCCGCGCCAGGCCCAAAAATGGCCGTATGTCTGGAGACTGGTGCCACGCCCAAAGAGCCAGCAGGGAAAACTATGCCTTATTCTAAAGCTCTTTGGGAACGGCTTGCGTAGCCCCACACACCTGGGGGCTGCAGGCTTTCCTGCTGCCTTCAGCCTCAAAACCACCCTTTCCCACTTAGCGCCGCGCCAGGCCCAAAAATGGCCATATGTCTGGAGATTGGTCCCACGCCCAAAGAGCCAGCAGGGAAAACTATGCCTTGTTCTAAAGCTCTTTGGGAACCGCTTGCGTAGCCCCACAGACCTGGGGGCTGCAGGCTTTCCTGCTGCCTTCAGCCTCAAAACCACCCTTTCCCACATAGCGCCAAGCCAGGCCCAAAAATGGCCATATATCTGGAGACTGGTCCCACGACCAAAGAGCCAGCAGGGAAAACTATGCCTTGTTCTAAAGCTCTTTGGGAACCGCTTGCGTAGCCCCACACACCTGGGGGCTGCAGGCTTTCCTGCTGCCTTCAGCCTCAAAACCACCCTTTCCCACTTGGCCCCGCAACAGGCACAAAAATGGCCATATGGCTGCAGATTGGTCCCTTGCCCAAAGAGCCAGCAGGGAAAATTGTGCCTTGTTCTAAAGCTCTTTGGGAACCGCTTGCGTGGCCCCACACACCTGGGGGCTGCAGTCTTTACTGCTCTCTTCAGCCTCAAAAGCACGCTTTCCCACTTGGCCCCGCGCCAGGCACAAAAATGGCCATATGTCTGGAGACTGGTCCCACGCCCAAAGAGCCAGCAGGGAAAACTATGCCTTGTTCTAAAGCTCTTTGGGAACCGCTTGCGTAGCCCCACAGACCTGGGGGCTGCAGGCTTTCCTGCTCTCTTCAGCCTCAAAACCACCCTTTCCCACTTGGCGCCGCGCCAGGCCCAAAAATGGCCGTATGTCTGGAGACTGGTCCCACGCCCAAAGAGCCAGCAGGGAAAACTATGCCTTGTTCTGAAGCTCTTTGGGAACCGCTTGCGTAGCCCCACACACCTGGGGGCTGCAGGCTTTCCTGCTGCCTTCAGCCTCAAAACCACCCTTTCCCACTTGGCCCCGCAGCAGGCACAAAAATGGCCATATGGCTGCAGATTGTTCCCTTTCCCAAAGAGCCAGCAGGGAAAACTATGCCTTGTTCTAAAGCTCTTTGGGAACCGCTTGCGTAGCCCCACAGACCTGGGGGCTGCAGGCTTTCCTGCTCTCTTCAGCCTCAAAAGCACGCTTTCCCACTTGGCGCCACGCCAGGCCCAAAAATGGCCATATGTCTGGAGATTCGTTCCACGCCCAAAGAGCCAGCAGGGAAAACTATGCCTTGTTCTAAAGCTCTTTGGGAAACGCTTTCGTAGCCCCACACACGTGGGGGCTGCAGGCTTTCCTGCTGCCTTCAGCCTCAAAAGAACCCTTTCCCACTTGGCGCCGCGCCAGGCACAAAAATGGCCATATGGCTGGAGACTGGTCCCACGCCCAAAGAGCCAGCAGGGAAAACTATGCCTTGTTCTAAAGCTCTTTGGGAACCGCTTGCGTAGCCCCACACACCTGGGGGCTGCAGGCTTTCCTGCTGCCTTCAGCCTCAAAACCACCCTTTCCCACATAGCGTCACACCAGCCACAAAAATGGCCATATGTCTGGAGATTGGTCCCACGCCCAAAGAGCCAGCAGGGAAAACTATGCCTTGTTCTAAAGCTCTTTGGGAACCGCTTGCGTAGCCCCACAGACCTGGGGGCTGCAGGCTTTCCTGCTGCCTTCAGCCTCAAAACCACCCTTTCCCACATGGCGCCAAGCCAGGCCCAAAAATGGCCATATATCTGGAGACTGGTCCCACGACCAAAGAGCCAGCAGGGAAAACTATGCCTTGTTCTAAAGCTCTTTGGGAACCGCTTGCGTAGCCCCACACACGTGGGGGCTGCAGGCTTTCCTGCTGCCTTCAGCCTCAAAACCACCCTTTCCCACTTGGCCCCGCAACAGGCACAAAAATGGCCATATGGCTGCAGATTGGTCCCTTTCCCAAAGAGTCAGCAGGGAAAATTATGCCTTGTTCTAAAGCTCTTTGGGAACCGCTTGCGTAGCCCCACACACCTGGGGGCTGCAGGCTTTCCTGTTGCCTTCAGCCTCAAAACCACCCTTTCCCACTTGGCCCCGTGCCAGGCACAAAAATGGCCATATGGCTGGAGATTGGTCCCACGCCCAAAGAGCCAGCAGGGAAAACTATGCCTTGTTCTAAAGCTCTTTGGGAACCGCTTGCGTAGCCCCACACACCTGGGGGCTGCAGGCTTTCCTGCTGCCTTCAGCCTCAAAACCACCCTTTCCCACTTGGCGCCGCGCCATGCCCAAAAATGGCCATATGTCTGGAGACTGGTCCCACGCCCAAAGAGCCAGCAGGGAAAACTATGCCTTGTTCTAAAGCTCTTTGGGAACCGCTTGCGTAGCCCCACAGACCTGGGGGCTGCAGGCTTTCCTGCTCTCTTCAGCCTCAAAACCACCCTTTCCCACTTGGCGCCGCGCCAGGCCCAAAAATGGCCGTATGTCTGGAGACTGGTGCCACGCCCAAAGAGCCAGCAGGGAAAACTATGCCTTGTTCTAAAGCTCTTTGGGAACCGCTTGCGTAGCCCCTCACACCTGGGGGCTGCAGGCTTTCCTGCTGCCTTCAGCCTCAAAACCACCCTTTCCCACTTGGCCCCGCAGCAGGCACAAAAATGGCCATATGGCTGCAGATTGGTCCCTTTCCCAAAGAGCCAGCAGGGAAAATTATGCCTTGTTCTAAAGCTCTTTGGGAACCGCTTGCGTGGCCCCACACACCTTGGGGCTGCAGGCTTTCCTGCTCTCTTCAGCCTCAAAAGCACGCTTTCCCACTTGGCGCCGCGCCAGGCACAAAAATGGCCATATGGCTGGAGACTGATCCCACGCCCAAAGAGCCAGCAGGGAAAACTATGCCTTGTTCTAAAGCTCTTTGGGAACCTCTTGCGTAGCCCCACACACCTGGGGGCTGCAGGCTTTCCTGCTCTCTTCAGCCTCAAAACCACCCTTTCCCACATGGCGCCGCGCCAGGCCCAAAAATGGCCATATGTCTGGAGACTGGTCCCACGCCCAAAGAGCCAGCAGGGAAAACTATGCCTTGTTCTAAAGCTCTTTGGGAACCGCTTGCGTAGCCCCACACACCTGGGGGCTGCAGGCTTTCCTGCTCTCTTCAGCCTCAAAACCACCCTTTCCCACTTAGCGCCGCGCCAGGCCCAAAAATGGCCGTATGTCTGGAGACTGGTCCCACGCCCACAGAGCCAGCAGGGAAAACTATGCCTTGTTCTAAAGCTCTTTGGGAACCGCTTGCGTAGCCCCACACACCTGGGGGCTGCAGGCTTTCCTGCTGCCTTCAGCCTCAAAACCACCCTTTCGCACTTGGCGCCGCGCCATGCCCAAAAATGGCCATATGTCTGGAGGTTGGTCCCACGCCCAAAGAGCCAGCAGGGAAAACTATGCCTTGTTCTAAAGCTCTTTGGGAACCGCTTGCGTGGCCCCACACACCTGGGGGCTGCAGGCTTTCCTGCTCTCTTCAGCCTCAAAAGCACGCTTTCCTACTTGACGCCACGCCAGGCCCAAAAATGGCCATATGTCTGGAGATTCGTTCCACGCCCAAAGAGCCAGCAGGGAAAACTATGCCTTGTTCTAAAGCTCTTTGGGAACCGCTTGCGTAGCCCCACACACCTGGGGGCTGCAGGCTTTCCTGCTCTCTTCAGCCTCAAAACCACCCTTTCCCACTTGGCTCCGCAGCAGGCACAAAAATGGCCATATGTCTGGAGATTGGTCCCTTTCCCAAAGAGCCAGCAGGGAAAATTATGCCTTGTTCTAAAGCTCTTTGGGAACCGCTTGCGTAGCCCCACACACCTGGGGGCTGCAGGCTTTCCTGGTCTCTTCAGCCTCAAAACCACCCTTTCCCACATGGCGCCAAGCCAGGCACAAAAATGGCCATATGTTTGGAGATTGGTCCCACGCCCAAAGAGCCAGCAGGGAAAACTATGCCTTGTTCTAAAGCTCTTTGGGAACCGCTTGCGTGGCCCCACACACCTGGGGGCTGCAGTCTTTACTGCTCTCTTCAGCCTCAAAAGCACGCTTTCCCACTTGGCCCCGCGCCAGGCACAAAAATGGCCATATGTCTGGAGACTGGTCCCACGCCCAAAGAGCCAGCAGGGAAAACTATGCCTTGTTCTAAAGCTCTTTGGGAACCGCTTGCGTAGCCCCACAGACCTGGGGGCTGCAGGCTTTCCTGCTCTCTTCAGCCTCAAAACCACCCTTTCCCACTTGGCGCCGCGCCAGGCCCAAAAATGGCCGTATGTCTGGAGACTGGTCCCACGCCCAAAGAGCCAGCAGGGAAAACTATGCCTTGTTCTGAAGCTCTTTGGGAACCGCTTGCGTAGCCCCACACACCTGGGGGCTGCAGGCTTTCCTGCTGCCTTCAGCCTCAAAACCACCCTTTCCCACTTGGCCCCGCAGCAGGCACAAAAATGGCCATATGGCTGCAGATTGTTCCCTTTCCCAAAGAGCCAGCAGGGAAAACTATGCCTTGTTCTAAAGCTCTTTGGGAACCGCTTGCGTAGCCCCACAGACCTGGGGGCTGCAGGCTTTCCTGCTCTCTTCAGCCTCAAAAGCACGCTTTCCCACTTGGCGCCACGCCAGGCCCAAAAATGGCCATATGTCTGGAGATTCGTTCCACGCCCAAAGAGCCAGCAGGGAAAACTATGCCTTGTTCTAAAGCTCTTTGGGAAACGCTTTCGTAGCCCCACACACGTGGGGGCTGCAGGCTTTCCTGCTGCCTTCAGCCTCAAAAGAACCCTTTCCCACTTGGCGCCGCGCCAGGCACAAAAATGGCCATATGGCTGGAGACTGGTCCCACGCCCAAAGAGCCAGCAGGGAAAACTATGCCTTGTTCTAAAGCTCTTTGGGAACCGCTTGCGTAGCCCCACACACCTGGGGGCTGCAGGCTTTCCTGCTGCCTTCAGCCTCAAAACCACCCTTTCCCACATAGCGTCACACCAGCCACAAAAATGGCCATATGTCTGGAGATTGGTCCCACGCCCAAAGAGCCAGCAGGGAAAACTATGCCTTGTTCTAAAGCTCTTTGGGAACCGCTTGCGTAGCCCCACAGACCTGGGGGCTGCAGGCTTTCCTGCTGCCTTCAGCCTCAAAACCACCCTTTCCCACATGGCGCCAAGCCAGGCCCAAAAATGGCCATATATCTGGAGACTGGTCCCACGACCAAAGAGCCAGCAGGGAAAACTATGCCTTGTTCTAAAGCTCTTTGGGAACCGCTTGCGTAGCCCCACACACGTGGGGGCTGCAGGCTTTCCTGCTGCCTTCAGCCTCAAAACCACCCTTTCCCACTTGGCCCCGCAACAGGCACAAAAATGGCCATATGGCTGCAGATTGGTCCCTTTCCCAAAGAGTCAGCAGGGAAAATTATGCCTTGTTCTAAAGCTCTTTGGGAACCGCTTGCGTAGCCCCACACACCTGGGGGCTGCAGGCTTTCCTGCTGCCTTCAGCCTCAAAACCACCCTTTCCCACTTGGCCCCGTGCCAGGCACAAAAATGGCCATATGGCTGGAGATTGGTCCCACGCCCAAAGAGCCAGCAGGGAAAACTATGCCTTGTTCTAAAGCTCTTTGGGAACCGCTTGCGTAGCCCCACACACCTGGGGGCTGCAGGCTTTCCTGCTGCCTTCAGCCTCAAAACCACCCTTTCCCACTTGGCGCCGCGCCATGCCCAAAAATGGCCATATGTCTGGAGACTGGTCCCACGCCCAAAGAGCCAGCAGGGAAAACTATGCCTTGTTCTAAAGCTCTTTGGGAACCGCTTGCGTAGCCCCACAGACCTGGGGGCTGCAGGCTTTCCTGCTCTCTTCAGCCTCAAAACCACCCTTTCCCACTTGGCGCCGCGCCAGGCCCAAAAATGGCCGTATGTCTGGAGACTGGTGCCACGCCCAAAGAGCCAGCAGGGAAAACTATGCCTTGTTCTAAAGCTCTTTGGGAACCGCTTGCGTAGCCCCTCACACCTGGGGGCTGCAGGCTTTCCTGCTGCCTTCAGCCTCAAAACCACCCTTTCCCACTTGGCCCCGCAGCAGGCACAAAAATGGCCATATGGCTGCAGATTGGTCCCTTTCCCAAAGAGCCAGCAGGGAAAATTATGCCTTGTTCTAAAGCTCTTTGGGAACCGCTTGCGTGGCCCCACACACCTTGGGGCTGCAGGCTTTCCTGCTCTCTTCAGCCTCAAAAGCACGCTTTCCCACTTGGCGCCGCGCCAGGCACAAAAATGGCCATATGGCTGGAGACTGATCCCACGCCCAAAGAGCCAGCAGGGAAAACTATGCCTTGTTCTAAAGCTCTTTGGGAACCTCTTGCGTAGCCCCACACACCTGGGGGCTGCAGGCTTTCCTGCTGCCTTCAGCCTCAAAACCACCCTTTCGCACTTGGCGCCGCGCCATGCCCAAAAATGGCCATATGTCTGGAGGTTGGTCCCACGCCCAAAGAGCCAGCAGGGAAAACTATGCCTTGTTCTAAAGCTCTTTGGGAACCGCTTGCGTGGCCCCACACACCTGGGGGCTGCAGGCTTTCCTGCTCTCTTCAGCCTCAAAAGCACGCTTTCCTACTTGACGCCACGCCAGGCCCAAAAATGGCCATATGTCTGGAGATTCGTTCCACGCCCAAAGAGCCAGCAGGGAAAACTATGCCTTGTTCTAAAGCTCTTTGGGAACCGCTTGCGTAGCCCCACACACCTGGGGGCTGCAGGCTTTCCTGCTCTCTTCAGCCTCAAAACCACCCTTTCCCACTTGGCTCCGCAGCAGGCACAAAAATGGCCATATGTCTGGAGATTGGTCCCTTTCCCAAAGAGCCAGCAGGGAAAATTATGCCTTGTTCTAAAGCTCTTTGGGAACCGCTTGCGTAGCCCCACACACCTGGGGGCTGCAGGCTTTCCTGGTCTCTTCAGCCTCAAAACCACCCTTTCCCACATGGCGCCAAGCCAGGCACAAAAATGGCCATATGTTTGGAGATTGGTCCCACGCCCAAAGAGCCAGCAGGGAAAACTATGCCTTGTTCTAAAGCTCTTTGGGAACCGCTTGCGTAGCCCCACAGACCTGGGGGCTGCAGGCTTTCCTGCTGCCTTCAGCCTCAAAACCACCCTTTTCCACATGGCGTCACGCCAGGCAAAAAAATGGCCATATGTCTGGAGGTTGGTCCCACGCCCAAAGAGCCAGCAGGGAAAACTATGCCTTGTTCTAAAGCTCTTTGGGAACGGCTTGCGTAGCCCCACACACCTGGGGGCTGCAGGCTTTCCTGCTGCCTTCAGCCTCAAAACCACCCTTACCCACATGGCGACATGCCAGGCAAAAAAATGGCCATATGTCTGGAGGTTGGTCATACGCCCAAAGAGCCAGCAGGGAAAACTATGCCTTGTTCTAAAGCTCTTTGGGAACCGCTTGCGTAGCCCCACACACCTGGGGGCTGCAGGCTTTCCTGCTCTCTTCAGCCTCAGAAGAACCCTTTCGCACTTGGCGCCGCGCCAGGCCCAAAAATGGCCATATGTCTAAAGACTGGTCCCACGCCCAAAGAGCCAGCAGGGAAAACTATGCCTTGTTCTAAAGCTCTTTGGGAACCGCTTGCGTAGCCCCACACACCTGGGGGCTGCAGGCTTTCCTGCTCTCTTCAGCCTCAGAAGAACCCTTTCGCACTTGGATCCGCGCCAGGCCCAAAAATGGCCATATGTCTGGAGACTGGTTCCACGCCCAAAGAGCCAGCAGGGAAAACTATGCCTTGTTCTAAAGCTCTTTGGGAACCGCTTGCGTAGCCCCACAGACCTGGGGGCTGCAGGCTTTCCTGCTGCCTTCAGCCTCAAAACCACCCTTTTCCACAAGGCGTCACGCCAGGCAAAAAAATGGCCATATGTCTGGAGGTTGGTCCCACGCCCAAAGAGCCAGCAGGGAAAACTATGCCTTGTTCTAAAGCTCTTTGGGAACCGCTTGCGTAGACCCACACACCTGGGGGCTGCAGGCTTTCCTGCTCTCTTCAGCCTCAAAAGCACCCTTTCCCACTTGGCGCCGCGCCAGACACAAAAATGGGCATATGTCTGGAGACTGGTCCCACGCCCAAAGAGCCAGCAGGGAAAACTATGCCTTGTTTTAAAGCTCTTTGGGAACCGCTTGCGTAGCCCCACACACCTGGGGGCTGCAGGCTTTCCTGCTGCCTTCAGCCTCCAAACCACCCTTTCCCACATGGCGTCACACCAGGCACAAAAATGGCCATATGTCTGGAGATTGGTCCCACGCCCAAAGAGCCAGCAGGGAAAACTATGCCTTGTTCTAAAGCTCTTTGGGAACCGCTTGCGTAGCCCCACACACCTGGGGGCTGCAGGCTTTCCTGCTCTCTTCAGCCTCAGAAAAACCCTTTCGCACTTGGAGCCGCGCCAGGCCCAAAAATGGCCATATGTCTGGAGACTGGTTCCACGCCCAAAGAGCCAGCAGGGAAAACTATGCCTTGTTCTAAAGCTCTTTGGGAACCGCTTGCGTAGCCCCACAGACCTGGGGGCTGCAGGCTTTCCTGCTGCCTTCAGCCTCAAAACCACCCTTTTCCACATCGCGTCACGCCAGGCAAAAAAATGGCCATATGTCTGGAGGTTGGTCCCACGCCCAAAGAGCCAGCAGGGAAAAGTATGCCTTGTTCTAAAGCTCTTTGGGAACCGCTTGCGTAGCCCCACACACCTGGGGGCTGCAGGCTTTCCTGCTCTCTTCAGCCTCAAAAGCACCCTTTCCCACTTGGCCCCGCAACAGGCACAAAAATGGCCATATGGCTGCAGATTGGTCCCTTTCCCAAAGAGTCAGCAGGGAAAATTATGCCTTGTTCTAAAGCTCTTTGGGAACCGCTTGCGTAGCCCCACACACCTGGGGGCTGCAGGCTTTCCTGCTCTCTTCAGCCTCAAAAGCACGCTTTCCCACTTGGCCCCGTGCCAGGCACAAAAATGGCCATATGGCTGGAGATTGGTCCCACGCCCAAAGAGCCAGCAGGGAAAACTATGCCTTGTTCTAAAGCTCTTTGGGAACCGCTTGCGTAGCCCCACACACCTGGGGGCTGCAGGCTTTCCTGCTGCCTTCAGCCTCAAAACCACCCTTTCCCACTTGGCGCCGCGCCATGCCCAAAAATGGCCATATGTCTGGAGACTGGTCCCACGCCCAAAGAGCCAGCAGGGAAAACTATGCCTTGTTCTAAAGCTCTTTGGGAACCGCTTGCGTAGCCCCACAGACCTGGGGGCTGCAGGCTTTCCTGCTCTCTTCAGCCTCAAAACCACCCTTTCCCACTTGGCGCCGCGCCAGGCCCAAAAATGGCCGTATGTCTGGAGACTGGTTCCACGCCCAAAGAGCCAGCAGGGAAAACTATGCCTTGTTCTAAAGCTCTTTGGGAACCGCTTGCGTAGCCCCACACACCTGGGGGCTGCAGGCTTTCCTGCTGCCTTCAGCCTCAAAACCACCCTTTCCCACTTGGCCCCGCAGCAGGCACAAAAATGGCCATATGGCTGCAGATTGGTCCCTTTCCCAAAGAGCCAGCAGGGAAAATTATGCCTTGTTCTAAAGCTCTTTGGGAACCGCTTGCGTGGCCCCACACACCTTGGGGCTGCAGGCTTTCCTGCTCTCTTCAGCCTCAAAAGCACGCTTTCCCACTTGGCGCCGCGCCAGGCACAAAAATGGCCATATGGCTGGAGACTGATCCCACGCCCAAAGAGCCAGCAGGGAAAACTATGCCTTGTTCTAAAGCTCTTTGGGAACCTCTTGCGTAGCCCCACACACCTGGGGGCTGCAGGCTTTCCTGCTCTCTTCAGCCTCAAAACCACCCTTTCCCACATGGCGCCGCGCCAGGCCCAAAAATGGCCATATGTCTGGAGACTGGTCCCACGCCCAAAGAGCCAGCAGGGAAAACTATGCCTTGTTCTAAAGCTCTTTGGGAACCGCTTGCGTAGCCCCACACACCTGGGGGCTGCAGGCTTTCCTGCTCTCTTCAGCCTCAAAACCACCCTTTCCCACTTAGCGCCGCGCCAGGCCCAAAAATGGCCGTATGTCTGGAGACTGGTCCCACGCCCACAGAGCCAGCAGGGAAAACTATGCCTTGTTCTAAAGCTCTTTGGGAACCGCTTGCGTAGCCCCACACACCTGGGGGCTGCAGGCTTTCCTGCTGCCTTCAGCCTCAAAACCACCCTTTCGCACTTGGCGCCGCGCCATGCCCAAAAATGGCCATATGTCTGGAGACTGGTCCCACGCCCAAAGAGCCAGCAGGGAAAACTATGCCTTGTTCTAAAGCTCTTTGGGAACCGCTTGCGTGGCCCCACACACCTGGGGGCTGCAGGCTTTCCTGCTCTCTTCAGCCTCAAAAGCACGCTTTCCTACTTGACGCCACGCCAGGCCCAAAAATGGCCATATGTCTGGAGATTCGTTCCACGCCCAAAGAGCCAGCAGGGAAAACTATGCCTTGTTCTAAAGCTCTTTGGGAACCGCTTGCGTAGCCCCACACACCTGGGGGCTGCAGGCTTTCCTGCTGCCTTCAGCCTCAAAACCACCCTTTCCCACTTGGCTCCGCAGCAGGCACAAAAATGGCCATATGTCTGGAGATTGGTCCCTTTCCCAAAGAGCCAGCAGGGAAAATTATGCCTTGTTCTAAAGCTCTTTGGGAACCGCTTGCGTAGCCCCACACACCTGGGGGCTGCAGGCTTTCCTGGTCTCTTCAGCCTCAAAACCACCCTTTCCCACATGGCGCCAAGCCAGGCACAAAAATGGCCATATGTTTGGAGATTGGTCCCACGCCCAAAGAGCCAGCAGGGAAAACTATGCCTTGTTCTAAAGCTCTTTGGGAACCGCTTGCGTAGCCCCACAGACCTGGGGGCTGCAGGCTTTCCTGCTGCCTTCAGCCTCAAAACCACCCTTTTCCACATGGCGTCACGCCAGGCAAAAAAATGGCCATATGTCTGGAGGTTGGTCCCACGCCCAAAGAGCCAGCAGGGAAAACTATGCCTTGTTCTAAAGCTCTTTGGGAACGGCTTGCGTAGCCCCACACACCTGGGGGCTGCAGGCTTTCCTGCTGCCTTCAGCCTCAAAACCACCCTTTTCCACATGGCGACATGCCAGGCAAAAAAATGGCCATATGTCTGGAGGTTGGTCATACGCCCAAAGAGCCAGCAGGGAAAACTATGCCTTGTTCTAAAGCTCTTTGGGAACCGCTTGCGTAGCCCCACACACCTGGGGGCTGCAGGCTTTCCTGCTCTCTTCAGCCTCAGAAGAACCCTTTCGCACTTGGCGCCGCGCCAGGCCCAAAAATGGCCATATGTCTAAAGACTGGTCCCACGCCCAAAGAGCCAGCAGGGAAAACTATGCCTTGTTCTAAAGCTCTTTGGGAACCGCTTGCGTAGCCCCACACACCTGGGGGCTGCAGGCTTTCCTGCTCTCTTCAGCCTCAGAAGAACCCTTTCGCACTTGGATCCGCGCCAGGCCCAAAAATGGCCATATGTCTGGAGACTGGTTCCACGCCCAAAGAGCCAGCAGGGAAAACTATGCCTTGTTCTAAAGCTCTTTGGGAACCGCTTGCGTAGCCCCACAGACCTGGGGGCTGCAGGCTTTCCTGCTGCCTTCAGCCTCAAAACCACCCTTTTCCACAAGGCGTCACGCCAGGCAAAAAAATGGCCATATGTCTGGAGGTTGGTCCCACGCCCAAAGAGCCAGCAGGGAAAACTATGCCTTGTTCTAAAGCTCTTTGGGAACCGCTTGCGTAGACCCACACACCTGGGGGCTGCAGGCTTTCCTGCTCTCTTCAGCCTCAAAAGCACCCTTTCCCACTTGGCGCCGCGCCAGACACAAAAATGGGCATATGTCTGGAGACTGGTCCCACGCCCAAAGAGCCAGCAGGGAAAACTATGCCTTGTTTTAAAGCTCTTTGGGAACCGCTTGCGTAGCCCCACACACCTGGGGGCTGCAGGCTTTCCTGCTGCCTTCAGCCTCCAAACCACCCTTTCCCACATGGCGTCACACCAGGCACAAAAATGGCCATATGTCTGGAGATTGGTCCCACGCCCAAAGAGCCAGCAGGGAAAACTATGCCTTGTTCTAAAGCTCTTTGGGAACCGCTTGCGTAGCCCCACACACCTGGGGGCTGCAGGCTTTCCTGCTCTCTTCAGCCTCAGAAGAACCCTTTCGCACTTGGCGCCGCGCCAGGCCCAAAAATGGCCATATGTCTAAAGACTGGTCCCACGCCCAAAGAGCCAGCAGGGAAAACTATGCCTTGTTCTAAAGCTCTTTGGGAACCGCTTGCGTAGCCCCACACACCTGGGGGCTGCAGGCTTTCCTGCTCTCTTCAGCCTCAGAAAAACCCTTTCGCACTTGGAGCCGCGCCAGGCCCAAAAATGGCCATATGTCTGGAGACTGGTTCCACGCCCAAAGAGCCAGCAGGGAAAACTATGCCTTGTTCTAAAGCTCTTTGGGAACCGCTTGCGTAGCCCCACAGACCTGGGGGCTGCAGGCTTTCCTGCTGCCTTCAGCCTCAAAACCACCCTTTTCCACATCGCGTCACGCCAGGCAAAAAAATGGCCATATGTCTGGAGGTTGGTCCCACGCCCAAAGAGCCAGCAGGGAAAAGTATGCCTTGTTCTAAAGCTCTTTGGGAACCGCTTGCGTAGCCCCACACACCTGGGGGCTGCAGGCTTTCCTGCTCTCTTCAGCCTCAAAAGCACCCTTTCCCACTTGGCGCCACGCCAGGCACAAAAATGGCCATATGTCTGGAGATTGGTTCCTTTCCCAAAGAGCCAGCAGGGAAAACTATGCCTTGTTCTAAAGCTCTTTGGGAACCGCTTGCGTAGCCCCACACACCTGGGGGCTGCAGGCTTTCCTGCTGCCTTCAGCCTCAAAACCACCCTTTCCCACATGGCGTCACACCAGGCACAAAAATGGCCATATGTTTGGAGATTGGTCCCACGCCCAAAGAGCCAGCAGGGAAAACTATGCCTTGTTCTAAAGCTCTTTTGGAACCGCTTGCGTAGCCCCACACACCTGGGGGCTGCAGGCTTTCCTGCTGCCTTCAGCCTCAAAACCACCCTTTCCCACTTGGCGCCGCGCCAGGCACAAAAATGGCCATATGGCTGGAGACTGGTCCCACGCCCAAAGAGCCAGCAGGGAAAACTATGCCTTGTTCTAAAGCTCTTTGGGAACCGCTTGCGTAGCCCCACACACCTGGGGGCTGCAGGCTTTCCTGCTGCCTTCAGCCTCAAAACCACCCTTTCCCACATGGCGTCACACCAGGCACAAAAATGGCCATATGTCTGGAGATTGGTCCCACGCCCAAAGAGCCAGCAGGGAAAACTATGCCTTGTTCTAAAGCTCTTTGGGAACCGCTTGCGTAGCCCCACAGACCTGGGGGCTGCAGGCTTTCCTGCTCTCTTCAGCCTCAGAAGAACCCTTTCGCACTTGGCGCCGCGCCGGGCCCAAAAATGGCCATATGTATAAAGACTGGTCCCACGCCCAAAGAGCCAGCAGGGAAAACTATGCCTTGTTCTAAAGCTCTTTGGGAACCGCTTGCGTAGCCCCACACACCTGGGGGCTGCAGGCTTTCCTGCTCTCTTCAGCCTCAGAAGAACCCTTTCGCACTTGGCGCCGCGCCAGGCCCAAAAATGGCCATATGTCTGGAGACTGGTTCCACGCCAAAAGAGCCAGCAGGGAAAACTATGCCTTGTTCTAAAGCTCTTTGGGAACCGCTTGCGTAGCCCCACAGACCTGGGGGCTGCAGGCTTTCCTGCTGCCTTCAGCCTCAAAACCACCCTTTTCCACATGGCGTCACGCCAGGCAAAAAAATGGCCATATGTCTGGAGACTGGTCCCACGCCCAAAGAGCCAGCAGGGAAAACTATGCCTTGTTCTAAAGCTCTTTGGGAACCGCTTGCGTAGCCCGACAGACCTGGGGGCTGCAGGCTTTCCTGCTCTCTTCAGCCTCAAAAGCACCCTTTCCCACTTGGCGCCGCGCCAGGCACAAAAATGGCCATATGGCTGGAGACTGGTCCCACACCCAAAGAGCCAGCAGGGAAAACTATGCCTTGTTCTAAAGCTCTTTGGGAACCGCTTGCGTAGCCCCACACACCTGGGGGCTGCAGGCTTTCCTGCTGCCTTCAGCCTCAAAACCACCCTTACCCACATGGCGTCACACCAGGCACAAAAATGGCCATATGTCTGGAGATTGGTCCCACGCCCAAAGAGCCAGCAGGGAAAACTATGCCTTGTTCTAAAGCTCTTTGGGAACCGCTTGCGTAGCCCCACACACCTGGGGGCTGCAGGCTTTCCTGCTCTCTTCAGCCTCAGAAGAACCCTTTCGCACTTGGCGCCGCGCCAGGCCCAAAAATGGCCATATGTCTTCAGATTGGTTCCACGCCCAAAGAGCCAGCAGGGAAAACTATGCCTTGTTCTAAAGCTCTTTTGGAACCGCTTGCGTAGCCCCACACACGTGGGGGCTGCAGGCTTTCCTGCTGCCTTCAGCCTCAAAACCACCCTTTCTCACTTGGCGTCGCTCCAGGCCCAAAAATGGCCATATGTCTGGAGATTGGTCCCACGCCCAAAGAGCCAGCAGGGAAAACTATGCCTTGTTCTAAAGCTCTTTGGGAACCGCTTGCGTAGCCCCACACACCTGGGGGCTGCAGGCTTTCCTGCTGCCTTCAGCCTCAAAACCACCCTTTCTCACTTGGCGTCGCTCCAGGCCCAAAAATGGCCATATGTCTAGAGACTGGTCCCACGCCCAAAGAGCCAGCAGGGAAAACTATTCTTGTTCGAAAGCTCTTTGGTAACCTCTTGCGTAGCCCCACACACGTGGGGGCTGCAGACTTTCCTGCTGCCTTCAGCCTCAAAACCACCCTTTCCCACTTGGCGCAGCGCCAGGCCCAATAATGGCCGTATGTCTGGAGACTGGTCCCACGCCCAAAGAGCCAGCAGGGAAAACTATGCCTTGTTCTAAAGCTCTTTGGGAACGGCTTGCGTAGCCCCACACACCTGGGGGCTGCAGGCTTTCCTGCTGCCTTCAGCCTCAAAACCACCCTTTCCCACTTGGCGCCAAGCCAGGCACAAAAATGGCCATATGTTTGGAGATTGGTCCCACGCCCAAAGAGCCAGCAGGGAAAACTATGCCTTGTTCTAAAGCTCTTTGGGAACCGCTTGCGTAGCCCCACACACCTGGGGGCTGCAGGCTTTCCTGCTGCCTTCAGCCTCAAAACCACCCTTTTCCACATGGCGTCACGCCAGGCACAAAAATGGCCATATGGCTGGAGGTTGGTCCCACGCCCAAAGAGCCAGCAGGGAAAACTATGCCTTGTTCTAAAGCTCTTTGGGAACCGCTTGCGTAGCCCCACACACCTGAGGGCTGCAGGCTTTCCTGCTGTCTTCTGCCTCAGAAGAACCCTTTCTCACTTGGCGCCGCGCCAGGCACAAAAATAGACATATGTCTGGAGATTGGTTCCACGCCCAAAGAGCCAGCAGGGAAAACTATGCCTTGTTCTAAAGCTCTTTGGGAACGGCTTGCGTAGCCCCACACACCTGGGGGCTGCAGGCTTTCCTGCTCTCTTCAGCCTCAGAAGAACCCTTTCGCACTTGGCGCCGCGCCAGGCCCAAAAATGGCCATATGTCTGGAGATTGGTCCCACGCCCAAAGAGCCAGCAGGGAAAACTATGCCTTGTTCTAAAGCTCTTTGGGAACCGCTTGCGTAGCCCCACACACCTGGGGGCTGCAGGCTTTCCTGCTGCCTTCAGGCTCAAAACCACCCTTTCTCACTTGGCGCCGGGTAAGGCCCAAAAATGGCCATATGTCTAGAGACTGGTCCCACGCCCAAAGAGCCAGCAGGGAAAACTATGCCTTGTTCTAAAGCTCTTTGGGAACCGCTTGCGTAGCCCCACACACCTGGGGGCTGCAGGCTTTCCTGCTGCCTTCAGCCTCAAAACCACCCTTTCTCACTTGGCGCCGCGCCACGCACAAAAATGGCCATATGTCTAGAGACTGGTCCCACGCCCAAAGAGCCAGCAGGGAAAACTATGCCTTGTTCTAAAGCTCTTTGGGAACGGCTTGCGTAGCCCCACACACCTGGGGGCTGCAGGCTTTCCTGCTGCCTTCAGCCTCAAAACCACCCTTTCCCACTTGGCGCCGCGCCAGGCAGAAAAATGGCCATATGTCTGGAGACTGGTGCCACGCCCAAAGAGCCAGCAGGGAAAACTATGCCTTGTTCTAAAGCTCTTTGGGAACCGCTTGCGTAGCCCCACACACCTGGGGGCTGCAGGCTTTCCTGTTGCCTTCAGCCTCAAAACCACCCTTTTCCACATGGCGTCACACCAGGCAAAAAAATGGCCATATGTCTGGAGGTTGGTCCCACGCCCAAAGAGCCAGCAGGGAAAACTATGCCTTGTTCTAAAGCTCTTTGGGAACCGCTTGCGTAGCCCCACACACCTGGGGGCTGCAGGCTTTCCTGCTCTCTTCAGCCTCAAAAGCACGCTTTCCCACTTGGCGCCGCGCCAGGCACAAAAATGGCCATATGTCTAGAGACTGGTCCCACGCCGAAAGAGCCAGCAGGGAAAACTATGCCTTGTTCTAAAGCTCTTTGGGAACAGCTTGCGTAGCCCCACACACCTGGGGGCTGCAGGCTTTCCTGCTGCCTTCAGCCTCAAAAGCACCCTTTCCCACTTGGCGCCGCGCCAGGCACAAAAATGGCCATATGGCTGGAGACTGGTCCCACGCCCAAAGAGCCAGCAGGGAAAACTATGCCTTGTTCTAAAGCTCTTTGGGAACCGCTTGCGTAGCCCCACACACCTGGGGGCTGCAGGCTTTCCTGCTGCCTTCAGCCTCAAAACCACCCTTTTCCACATGGCGTCACACCAGGCACAAAAATGGCCATATGTTTGGAGATTGGTCCCACGCCCAAAGAGCCAGCAGGGAAAACTATACCTTGTTCTAAAGCTCTTTGGGAACCGCTTGCGTGGCCCCACACACCTGGGGGCTGCAGGCTTTCCTGCTGCCTTCAGCCTCAAAACCACCCTTTCCCACATGGCGCCGCGCCAGGCCCAAAAATGGCCATATGTCTGGAGATTCGTTCCACGCCCAAAGAGCCAGCAGGGAAAATTATGCCTTGTTCTAAAGCTCTTTGGGAACCGCTTGCGTGGCCCCACACACGTGGGGGCTGCAGACTTTCCTGCTGCCTTCAGCCTCAAAACCACCCTTTCCCACTTGGCGCAGCGCCAGGCCCAATAATGGCCGTATGTCTGGAGACTGGTCCCACGCCCAAAGAGCCAGCAGGGAAAACTATGCCTTGTTCTAAAGCTCTTTGGGAACGGCTTGCGTAGCCCCACACACCTGGGGGCTGCAGGCTTTCCTGCTGCCTTCAGCCTCAAAACCACCCTTTCCCACTTGGCGCCAAGCCAGGCACAAAAATGGCCATATGTTTGGAGATTGGTCCCACGCCCAAAGAGCCAGCAGGGAAAACTATGCCTTGTTCTAAAGCTCTTTGGGAACCGCTTGCGTAGCCCCACACACCTGGGGGCTGCAGGCTTTCCTGCTGCCTTCAGCCTCAAAACCACCCTTTTCCACATGGCGTCACGCCAGGCAAAAAAATGGCCATATGGCTGGAGGTTGGTCCCACGCCCAAAGAGCCAGCAGGGAAAACTATGCCTTGTTCTAAAGCTCTTTGGGAACCGCTTGCGTAGCCCCACACACCTGGGGGCTGCAGGCTTTCCTGCTGTCTTCTGCCTCAGAAGAACCCTTTCTCACTTGGCGCCGCGCCAGGCACAAAAATAGACATATGTCTGGAGATTGGTTCCACGCCCAAAGAGCCAGCAGGGAAAACTATGCCTTGTTCTAAAGCTCTTTGGGAACCGCTTGCGTAGCCCCACACACCTGGGGGCTGCAGGCTTTCCTGCTCTCTTCAGCCTCAGAAGAACCCTTTCGCACTTGGCGCCGCGCCAGGCCCAAAAATGGCCATATGTCTGGAGATTGGTCCCACGCCCAAAGAGCCAGCAGGGAAAACTATGCCTTGTTCTAAAGCTCTTTGGGAACCGCTTGCGTAGCCCCACACACCTGGGGGCTGCAGGCTTTCCTGCTGCCTTCAGGCTCAAAACCACCCTTTCTCACTTGGCGCCGGGTAAGGCCCAAAAATGGCCATATGTCTAGAGACTGGTCCCACGCCCAAAGAGCCAGCAGGGAAAACTATGCCTTGTTCTAAAGCTCTTTGGGAACCGCTTGCGTAGCCCCACACACCTGGGGGCTGCAGGCTTTCCTGCTGCCTTCAGGCTCAAAACCACCCTTTCTCACTTGGCGCCGCGCCAGGCACAAAAATGGCCATATGTCTAGAGACTGGTCCCACGCCCAAAGAGCCAGCAGGGAAAACTATGCCTTGTTCTAAAGCTCTTTGGGAACCGCTTGCGTAGCCCCACACACCTGGGGGCTGCAGGCTTTCCTGCTGCCTTCAGCCTCAAAACCACCCTTTCCCACTTGGCGCCGCGCCAGGCAGAAAAATGGCCATATGTCTGGAGACTGGTGCCACGCCCAAAGAGCCAGCAGGGAAAACTATGCCTTGTTCTAAAGCTCTTTGGGAACCGCTTGCGTAGCCCCACACACCTGGGGGCTGCAGGCTTTCCTGTTGCCTTCAGCCTCAAAACCACCCTTTTCCACATGGCGTCACACCAGGCAAAAAAATGGCCATATGTCTGGAGGTTGGTCCCACGCCCAAAGAGCCAGCAGGGAAAACTATGCCTTGTTCTAAAGCTCTTTGGGAACCGCTTGCGTAGCCCCACACACCTGGGGGCTGCAGGCTTTCCTGCTCTCTTCAGCCTCAAAAGCACGCTTTCCCACTTGGCGCCGCGCCAGGCACAAAAATGGCCATATGTCTAGAGACTGGTCCCACGCCGAAAGAGCCAGCAGGGAAAACTATGCCTTGTTCTAAAGCTCTTTGGGAACAGCTTGCGTAGCCCCACACACCTGGGGGCTGCAGGCTTTCCTGCTGCCTTCAGCCTCAAAAGCACCCTTTCCCACTTGGCGCCGCGCCAGGCACAAAAATGGCCATATGGCTGGAGACTGGTCCCACGCCCAAAGAGCCAGCAGGGAAAACTATGCCTTGTTCTAAAGCTCTTTGGGAACCGCTTGCGTAGCCCCACACACCTGGGGGCTGCAGGCTTTCCTGCTGCCTTCAGCCTCAAAACCACCCTTTTCCACATGGCGTCACACCAGGCACAAAAATGGCCATATGTTTGGAGATTGGTCCCACGCCCAAAGAGCCAGCAGGGAAAACTATACCTTGTTCTAAAGCTCTTTGGGAACCGCTTGCGTGGCCCCACACACCTGGGGGCTGCAGGCTTTCCTGCTGCCTTCAGCCTCAAAACCACCCTTTCCCACATGGCGCCGCGCCAGGCCCAAAAATGGCCATATGTCTGGAGATTCGTTCCACGCCCAAAGAGCCAGCAGGGAAAATTATGCCTTGTTCTAAAGCTCTTTGGGAACCGCTTGCGTGGCCCCACAGACCTGGGGGCTGCAGGCTTTCCTGCTGCCTTCAGCCTCAAAACCACCCTTTCCCACATGGCGCCGCGCCAGGCCCAAAAATGGCCATATGTCTGGAGATTCGTTCCACGCCCAAAGAGCCAGCAGGGAAAACTATGCCTTGTTCTAAAGCTCTTTGGGAACCGCTTGCGTAGCCCCACAGACCTGGGGGCTGCAGGCTTTCCTGCTGCCTTCAGCCTCAAAACCACCCTTTCCCACTTGGCGCCGCGCCATGCCCAAAAATGGCCATATGTCTGGAGACTGGTCCCACGCCCAAAGAGCCAGCAGGGAAAACTATGCCTTGTTCTAAAGCTCTTTGGAAACCGCTTGCGTAGCCCCACAGACCTGGGGGCTGCAGGCTTTCCTGCTGCCTTCAGCCTCAAAACCACCCTTTCCCACATGGCGCCGCGCCAGGCCCAAAAATGGCCATATGTCTGGAGACTGGTCCCACGCCCAAAGAGCCAGCAGGGAAAACTATGCCTTGTTCTAAAGCTCTTTGGGAACGGCTTGCGTAGCCCCACACACCTGGGGGCTGCAGGCTTTCCTGCTCTCTTCAGCCTCAGAAGAACCCTTTCGCACTTGGCGCCACGCCAGGCACAAAAATAGACATATGTATAAAGACTGGTCCCACGCCCAAAGAGCCAGCAGGGAAAACTATGCCTTGTTCTAAAGCTCTTTGGGAACCGCTTGCGTAGCCCCACACACCTGGGGGCTGCAGGCTTTCCTGCTCTCTTCAGCCTCAGAAGAACCCTTTCGCACTTGGCGCCGCGCCAGGCCCAAAAATGGCCATATGTCTTCAGATTGGTTCCACGCCCAAAGAGCCAGCAGGGAAAACTATGCCTTGTTCTAAAGCTCTTTGGGAACCGCTTGCGTAGCCCCACACACCTGGGGGCTGCAGGCTTTCCTGCTGCCTTCAGCCTCAAAACCACCCTTTCTCACTTGGCGTCGCTCTAGGCCCAAAAATGGCCATATGTCTGGAGGTTGGTCCCACGCCCAAAGAGCCAGCAGGGAAAACTATGCCTTGTTCTAAAGCTCTTTGGGAACGGCTTGCGTAGCCCCACACACCTGGGGGCTGCAGGCTTTCCTGGTGCCTTCAGCCTCAAAACCACACTTTCCCACATGGCGTCACGCCAGGCAAAAAAATGGCCATATGTCTGGAGGTTGGTCCCACGCCCAAAGAGCCAGCAGGGAAAACTATGCCTTGTTCTAAAGCTCTTTGGGAACCGCTTGCGTAGCCCCACACACCTGGGGGCTGCAGGCTTTCCTGCTCTCTTCAGACTCAAAAGCACGCTTTCCCACTTGGCGCCGCGCCAGGCACAAAAATGGCCATATGTCTGGAGACTGGTCCCACGCCCAAAGAGCCAGCAGGGAAAACTATGCCTTGTTCTAAAGCTCTTTGGGAACCGCTTGCGTAGCCCCACACACCTGGGGGCTGCAGGCTTTCCTGCTCTCTTCAGCCTCAGAAGAACCCTTTCGCACTTGGCGCCGCGCCAGGCCCAAAAATGGCCATATGTCTTCAGATTGGTTCCACGCCCAAAGAGCCAGCAGGGAAAACTATGCCTTGTTCTAAAGCTCTTTGGGAACCGCTTGCGTGGCCCCACACACCTGGGGGCTGCAGGCTTTCCTGCTGCCTTCAGCCTCAAAACCACCCTTTCCCACATGGCGCCGCGCCAGGCCCAAAAATGGCCATATGTCTGGAGATTCGTTCCACGCCCAAAGAGCCAGCAGGGAAAATTATGCCTTGTTCTAAAGCTCTTTGGGAACCGCTTGCGTGGCCCCACAGACCTGGGGGCTGCAGGCTTTCCTGCTGCCTTCAGCCTCAAAACCACCCTTTCCCACATGGCGCCGCGCCAGGCCCAAAAATGGCCATATGTCTGGAGATTCGTTCCACGCCCAAAGAGCCAGCAGGGAAAACTATGCCTTGTTCTAAAGCTCTTTGGGAACCGCTTGCGTAGCCCCACAGACCTGGGGGCTGCAGGCTTTCCTGCTGCCTTCAGCCTCAAAACCACCCTTTCCCACTTGGCGCCGCGCCATGCCCAAAAATGGCCATATGTCTGGAGACTGGTCCCACGCCCAAAGAGCCAGCAGGGAAAACTATGCCTTGTTCTAAAGCTCTTTGGAAACCGCTTGCGTAGCCCCACACACCTGGGGGCTGCAGGCTTTCCTGCTGCCTTCAGCCTCAAAACCACCCTTTCCCACATGGCGCCGCGCCAGGCCCAAAAATGGCCATATGTCTGGAGACTGGTCCCACGCCCAAAGAGCCAGCAGGGAAAACTATGCCTTGTTCTAAAGCTCTTTGGGAACGGCTTGCGTAGCCCCACACACCTGGGGGCTGCAGGCTTTCCTGCTCTCTTCAGCCTCAGAAGAACCCTTTCGCACTTGGCGCCACGCCAGGCACAAAAATAGACATATGTATAAAGACTGGTCCCACGCCCAAAGAGCCAGCAGGGAAAACTATGCCTTGTTCTAAAGCTCTTTGGGAACCGCTTGCGTAGCCCCACACACCTGGGGGCTGCAGGCTTTCCTGCTCTCTTCAGCCTCAGAAGAACCCTTTCGCACTTGGCGCCGCGCCAGGCCCAAAAATGGCCATATGTCTTCAGATTGGTTCCACGCCCAAAGAGCCAGCAGGGAAAACTATGCCTTGTTCTAAAGCTCTTTGGGAACCGCTTGCGTAGCCCCACACACCTGGGGGCTGCAGGCTTTCCTGCTGCCTTCAGCCTCAAAACCACCCTTTCTCACTTGGCGTCGCTCTAGGCCCAAAAATGGCCATATGTCTGGAGGTTGGTCCCACGCCCAAAGAGCCAGCAGGGAAAACTATGCCTTGTTCTAAAGCTCTTTGGGAACGGCTTGCGTAGCCCCACACACCTGGGGGCTGCAGGCTTTCCTGCTGCCTTCAGCCTCAAAACCACACTTTCCCACATGGCGTCACGCCAGGCAAAAAAATGGCCATATGTCTGGAGGTTGGTCCCACGCCCAAAGAGCCAGCAGGGAAAACTATGCCTTGTTCTAAAGCTCTTTGGGAACCGCTTGCGTAGCCCCACACACCTGGGGGCTGCAGGCTTTCCTGCTCTCTTCAGACTCAAAAGCACGCTTTCCCACTTGGCGCCGCGCCAGGCACAAAAATGGCCATATGTCTGGAGACTGGTCCCACGCCCAAAGAGCCAGCAGGGAAAACTATGCCTTGTTCTAAAGCTCTTTGGGAACCGCTTGCGTAGCCCCACACACCTGGGGGCTGCAGGCTTTCCTGCTCTCTTCAGCCTCAGAAGAACCCTTTCGCACTTGGCGCCGCGCCAGGCCCAAAAATGGCCATATGTCTTCAGATTGGTTCCACGCCCAAAGAGCCAGCAGGGAAAACTATGCCTTGTTCTAAAGCTCTTTGGGAACCGCTTGCGTGGCCCCACACACCTGGGGGCTGCAGGCTTTCCTGCTGCCTTCAGCCTCAAAACCACCCTTTCCCACATGGCGCCGCGCCAGGCCCAAAAATGGCCATATGTCTGGAGATTCGTTCCACGCCCAAAGAGCCAGCAGGGAAAATTATGCCTTGTTCTAAAGCTCTTTGGGAACCGCTTGCGTGGCCCCACAGACCTGGGGGCTGCAGGCTTTCCTGCTGCCTTCAGCCTCAAAACCACCCTTTCCCACATGGCGCCGCGCCAGGCCCAAAAATGGCCATATGTCTGGAGATTCGTTCCACGCCCAAAGAGCCAGCAGGGAAAACTATGCCTTGTTCTAAAGCTCTTTGGGAACCGCTTGCGTAGCCCCACACACCTGGGGGCTGCAGGCTTTCCTGCTGCCTTCAGCCTCAAAACCACCCTTTCCCACTTGGCGCCGCGCCATGCCCAAAAATGGCCATATGTCTGGAGACTGGTCCCACGCCCAAAGAGCCAGCAGGGAAAACTATGCCTTGTTCTAAAGCTCTTTGGAAACCGCTTGCGTAGCCCCACACACCTGGGGGCTGCAGGCTTTCCTGCTGCCTTCAGCCTCAAAACCACCCTTTCCCACATGGCGCCGCGCCAGGCCCAAAAATGGCCATATGTCTGGAGACTGGTCCCACGCCCAAAGAGCCAGCAGGGAAAACTATGCCTTGTTCTAAAGCTCTTTGGGAACGGCTTGCGTAGCCCCACACACCTGGGGGCTGCAGGCTTTCCTGCTCTCTTCAGCCTCAGAAGAACCCTTTCGCACTTGGCGCCGCGCCAGGCACAAAAATAGACATATGTATAAAGACTGGTCCCACGCCCAAAGAGCCAGCAGGGAAAACTATGCCTTGTTCTAAAGCTCTTTGGGAACCGCTTGCGTAGCCCCACAGACCTGGGGGCTGCAGGCTTTCCTGCTCTCTTCAGCCTCAGAAGAACCCTTTCGCACTTGGCGCCGCGCCAGTCCCAAAAATGGCCATATGTCTTCAGATTGGTTCCACGCCCAAAGAGCCAGCAGGGAAAACTATGCCTTGTTCTAAAGCTCTTTGGGAACCGCTTGCGTAGCCCCACACACCTGGGGGCTGCAGGCTTTCCTGCTGCCTTCAGCCTCAAAACCACCCTTTCTCACTTGGCGTCGCTCTAGGCCCAAAAATGGCCATATGTCTGGAGGTTGGTCCCACGCCCAAAGAGCCAGCAGGGAAAACTATGCCTTGTTCTAAAGCTCTTTGGGAACGGCTTGCGTAGCCCCACACACCTGGGGGCTGCAGGCTTTCCTGCTGCCTTCAGCCTCAAAACCACACTTTCCCACATGGCGCCAAGCCAGGCACAAAAATGGCCATATGTCTGGAGGTTGGTCCCACGCCCAAAGAGCCAGCAGGGAAAACTATGCCTTGTTCTAAAGCTCTTTGGGAACCGCTTGCGTAGCCCCACACACCTGGGGGCTGCAGGCTTTCCTGCTGCCTTCAGCCTCAAAACCACCCTTTTCCACATGGCGTCACGCCAGGCAAAAAAATGGCCATATGTCTGGAGGTTGGTCCCACGCCCAAAGAGCCAGCAGGGAAAACTATGCCTTGTTCTAAAGCTCTTTGGGAACCGCTTGCGTAGCCCCACACACCTGGGGGCTGCAGGCTTTCCTGCTCTCTTCAGACTCAAAAGCACGCTTTCCCACTTGGCGCCGCGCCAGGCACAAAAATGGCCATATGTCTGGAGACTGGTCCCACGCCCAAAGAGCCAGCAGGGAAAACTATGCCTTGTTCTAAAGCTCTTTGGGAACCGCTTGCGTAGCCCCACAGACCTGCAGGCTGCAGGCTTTCCTGCTGCCTTCAGCCTCAAAACCACCCTTTCCCACTTGGCGCCGCGCCATGCCCAAAAATGGCCATATGTCTGGAGACTGGTGCCACGCCCAAAGAGCCAGCAGGGAAAACTATGCCTTGTTCTAAAGCTCTTTGGGAACCGCTTGCGTAGCCCCACACACCTGGGGGCTGCAGGCTTTCCTGCTGCCTTCAGCCTCAAAACCACCCTTTCCCACATGGCGTCACACCAGGCAAAAAAATGGCCATATGTCTGGAGATTTGTTCCACGCCCAAAGAGCCAGCAGGGAAAACTATGCCTTGTTCTAAAGCTCTTTGGGAACCGCTTGCGTAGCCCCACACACCTGGGGGCTGCAGGCTTTCCTGCTCTCTTCAGCCTCAGAAGAACCCTTTCGCACTTGGCGCCGCGCCAGGCCCAAAAATGGCCATATGGCTGGAGACTGGTCCCACGCCCAAAGAGCCAGCAGGGAAAACTATGCCTTGTTCTAAAGCTCTTTGGGAACCGCTTGCGTAGCCCCACACACCTGGGGGCTGCAGGCTTTCCTGCTCTCTTCAGCCTCAGAAGAACCCTTTCGCACTTGGCGCCGCGCCAGGCCCAAAAATGGCCATATGTCTTCAGATTGGTTCCACGCCCAAAGAGCCAGCAGGGAAAACTATGCCTTGTTCTAAAGCTCTTTGGGAACCGCTTGCGTAGCCCCACACACCTGGGGGCTGCAGGCTTTCCTGCTGCCTTCAGCCTCAAAACCACCCTTTCTCACTTGGCGTCACGCCAGGCCCAAAAATGGCCATATGGCTGGAGACTGATCCCACGCCCAAAGAGCCAGCAGGGAAAACTATGCCTTGTTCTAAAGCTCTTTGGGAACCGCTTGCGTAGCCCCACACACCTGGGGGCTGCAGGCTTTCCTGCTGCCTTCAGCCTCAAAACCACCCTTTCTCACTTGGCGCCGGGCCAGGCCCAAAAATGGCCATATGTCTAGAGACTGGTCCCACGCCCAAAGAGCCAGCAGGGAAAACTATGCCTTGTTCTAAAGCTCTTTGGGAACCGCTTGCGTAGCCCCACACACGTGGGGGCTGCAGGCTTTCCTGCTGCCTTCAGCCTCAAAACCACCCTTTCCACATGGCGTCACGCCATGCCCAAAAATGGCCATATGTCTGGAGGTTGGTCCCACGCCCAAAGACCCAGCAGGGAAAACTATGCCTTGTTCTAAAGCTCTTTGGGAACGGCTTGCGTAGCCCCACACACCTGGGGGCTGCAGGCTTTCCTGTTCTCTTCAGCCTCAAAACCACCCTTTTCCACATGGCGTCATGCCAGGCAAAAAAATGGCCATATGTCTGGAGGTTGGTCCCACGCCCAAAGAGCCAGCAGGGAAAACTATGCCTTGTTCTAAAGCTCTTTGGGAACGGCTTGTGTAGCCCCACACACCTGGGGGCTGCAGGCTTTCCTGCTGCCTTCTGCCTCAGAAGAACCCTTTCGCACTTGGCGCCGCGCCAGGCACAAAAATAGACATATGTCTGGAGATTGGTTCCACGCCCAAAGAGCCAGGAGGGAAAACTATGCCTTGTTCTAAAGCTCTTTGGGAACCGCTTGCGTAGCCCCACACACCTGGGGGCTGCAGGCTTTCCTGCTGCCTTCAGCCTCAAAACCAACCTTTCCCACTTGGCGCCGCGCCAGGCACAAAAATGGCCATATGTCTGGAGACTGGTCCCACACCCAAAGAGCCAGCAGGGAAAACTATGCCTTGTTCTAAAGCTCCTTGGGAACTGCTTGCGTAGCCCCACACACCTGGGGGCTGCAGGCTTTCCTGCTGCCTTCAGCCTCAAAACCACCCTTTCCCACATGGCGTCACACCAGGCAGAAAAATGGCCATATGTCTGGAGATTGGTCCCACGCCCAAAGAGCCAGCAGGGAAAACTATGCCTTGTTCTAAAGCTCTTTGGGAACCGCTTGCGTAGCCCCACACACCTGGGGGCTGCAGGCTTTCCTGCTCTCTTCAGCCTCAGAAGAAACCTTTCGCACTTGGCGCCGCGCCAGGCCCAAAAATGGCCATATGTCTAAAGACTGGTCCCACGCCCAAAGAGCCAGCAGGGAAAACTATGCCTTGTTCTAAAGCTCTTTGGAAACCGCTTGCGTAGCCCCACACACCTGGGGGCTGCAGGCTTTCCTGCTGCCTTCAGCCTCAAAACCACCCTTTCCCACATGGCGCCGCGCCAGGCCCAAAAATGGCCATATGTCTGGAGACTGGTCCCACGCCCAAAGAGCCAGCAGGGAAAACTATGCCTTGTTCTAAAGCTCTTTGGGAACGGCTTGCGTAGCCCCACACACCTGGGGGCTGCAGGCTTTCCTGCTCTCTTCAGCCTCAGAAGAACCCTTTCGCACTTGGCGCCGCGCCAGGCACAAAAATAGACATATGTATAAAGACTGGTCCCACGCCCAAAGAGCCAGCAGGGAAAACTATGCCTTGTTCTAAAGCTCTTTGGGAACCGCTTGCGTAGCCCCACAGACCTGGGGGCTGCAGGCTTTCCTGCTCTCTTCAGCCTCAGAAGAACCCTTTCGCACTTGGCGCCGCGCCAGTCCCAAAAATGGCCATATGTCTTCAGATTGGTTCCACGCCCAAAGAGCCAGCAGGGAAAACTATGCCTTGTTCTAAAGCTCTTTGGGAACCGCTTGCGTAGCCCCACACACCTGGGGGCTGCAGGCTTTCCTGCTGCCTTCAGCCTCAAAACCACCCTTTCTCACTTGGCGTCGCTCTAGGCCCAAAAATGGCCATATGTCTGGAGGTTGGTCCCACGCCCAAAGAGCCAGCAGGGAAAACTATGCCTTGTTCTAAAGCTCTTTGGGAACGGCTTGCGTAGCCCCACACACCTGGGGGCTGCAGGCTTTCCTGCTGCCTTCAGCCTCAAAACCACACTTTCCCACATGGCGCCAAGCCAGGCACAAAAATGGCCATATGTCTGGAGGTTGGTCCCACGCCCAAAGAGCCAGCAGGGAAAACTATGCCTTGTTCTAAAGCTCTTTGGGAACCGCTTGCGTAGCCCCACACACCTGGGGGCTGCAGGCTTTCCTGCTGCCTTCAGCCTCAAAACCACCCTTTTCCACATGGCGTCACGCCAGGCAAAAAAATGGCCATATGTCTGGAGGTTGGTCCCACGCCCAAAGAGCCAGCAGGGAAAACTATGCCTTGTTCTAAAGCTCTTTGGGAACCGCTTGCGTAGCCCCACACACCTGGGGGCTGCAGGCTTTCCTGCTCTCTTCAGACTCAAAAGCACGCTTTCCCACTTGGCGCCGCGCCAGGCACAAAAATGGCCATATGTCTGGAGACTGGTCCCACGCCCAAAGAGCCAGCAGGGAAAACTATGCCTTGTTCTAAAGCTCTTTGGGAACCGCTTGCGTAGCCCCACAGACCTGCAGGCTGCAGGCTTTCCTGCTGCCTTCAGCCTCAAAACCACCCTTTCCCACTTGGCGCCGCGCCATGCCCAAAAATGGCCATATGTCTGGAGACTGGTGCCACGCCCAAAGAGCCAGCAGGGAAAACTATGCCTTGTTCTAAAGCTCTTTGGGAACCGCTTGCGTAGCCCCACACACCTGGGGGCTGCAGGCTTTCCTGCTGCCTTCAGCCTCAAAACCACCCTTTCCCACATGGCGTCACACCAGGCAAAAAAATGGCCATATGTCTGGAGATTTGTTCCACGCCCAAAGAGCCAGCAGGGAAAACTATGCCTTGTTCTAAAGCTCTTTGGGAACCGCTTGCGTAGCCCCACACACCTGGGGGCTGCAGGCTTTCCTGCTCTCTTCAGCCTCAGAAGAACCCTTTCGCACTTGGCGCCGCGCCAGGCCCAAAAATGGCCATATGGCTGGAGACTGGTCCCACGCCCAAAGAGCCAGCAGGGAAAACTATGCCTTGTTCTAAAGCTCTTTGGGAACCGCTTGCGTAGCCCCACACACCTGGGGGCTGCAGGCTTTCCTGCTCTCTTCAGCCTCAGAAGAACCCTTTCGCACTTGGCGCCGCGCCAGGCCCAAAAATGGCCATATGTCTTCAGATTGGTTCCACGCCCAAAGAGCCAGCAGGGAAAACTATGCCTTGTTCTAAAGCTCTTTGGGAACCGCTTGCGTAGCCCCACACACCTGGGGGCTGCAGGCTTTCCTGCTGCCTTCAGCCTCAAAACCACCCTTTCTCACTTGGCGTCACGCCAGGCCCAAAAATGGCCATATGGCTGGAGACTGATCCCACGCCCAAAGAGCCAGCAGGGAAAACTATGCCTTGTTCTAAAGCTCTTTGGGAACCGCTTGCGTAGCCCCACACACCTGGGGGCTGCAGGCTTTCCTGCTGCCTTCAGCCTCAAAACCACCCTTTCTCACTTGGCGCCGGGCCAGGCCCAAAAATGGCCATATGTCTAGAGACTGGTCCCACGCCCAAAGAGCCAGCAGGGAAAACTATGCCTTGTTCTAAAGCTCTTTGGGAACCGCTTGCGTAGCCCCACACACGTGGGGGCTGCAGGCTTTCCTGCTGCCTTCAGCCTCAAAACCACCCTTTCCACATGGCGTCACGCCATGCCCAAAAATGGCCATATGTCTGGAGGTTGGTCCCACGCCCAAAGACCCAGCAGGGAAAACTATGCCTTGTTCTAAAGCTCTTTGGGAACGGCTTGCGTAGCCCCACACACCTGGGGGCTGCAGGCTTTCCTGTTCTCTTCAGCCTCAAAACCACCCTTTTCCACATGGCGTCATGCCAGGCAAAAAAATGGCCATATGTCTGGAGGTTGGTCCCACGCCCAAAGAGCCAGCAGGGAAAACTATGCCTTGTTCTAAAGCTCTTTGGGAACGGCTTGTGTAGCCCCACACACCTGGGGGCTGCAGGCTTTCCTGCTGCCTTCTGCCTCAGAAGAACCCTTTCGCACTTGGCGCCGCGCCAGGCACAAAAATAGACATATGTCTGGAGATTGGTTCCACGCCCAAAGAGCCAGGAGGGAAAACTATGCCTTGTTCTAAAGCTCTTTGGGAACCGCTTGCGTAGCCCCACACACCTGGGGGCTGCAGGCTTTCCTGCTGCCTTCAGCCTCAAAACCAACCTTTCCCACTTGGCGCCGCGCCAGGCACAAAAATGGCCATATGTCTGGAGACTGGTCCCACACCCAAAGAGCCAGCAGGGAAAACTATGCCTTGTTCTAAAGCTCCTTGGGAACTGCTTGCGTAGCCCCACACACCTGGGGGCTGCAGGCTTTCCTGCTGCCTTCAGCCTCAAAACCACCCTTTCCCACATGGCGTCACACCAGGCAGAAAAATGGCCATATGTCTGGAGATTGGTCCCACGCCCAAAGAGCCAGCAGGGAAAACTATGCCTTGTTCTAAAGCTCTTTGGGAACCGCTTGCGTAGCCCCACACACCTGGGGGCTGCAGGCTTTCCTGCTCTCTTCAGCCTCAGAAGAAACCTTTCGCACTTGGCGCCGCGCCAGGCCCAAAAATGGCCATATGTCTAAAGACTGGTCCCACGCCCAAAGAGCCAGCAGGGAAAACTATGCCTTGTTCTAAAGCTCTTTGGGAACCGCTTGCGTAGCCCCAACACCTGGGGGCTGCAGGCTTTCCTGCTGCCTTCAGCCTCAAAACCACCCTTTCCCACTTGGCCCCGCAGCAGGCACAAAAATGGCCATATGGCTGCAGATTGGTCCCTTTCCCAAAGAGCCAGCAGGGAAAATTATGCCTTGTTCTAAAGCTCTTTGGGAACCGCTTGCGTAGCCCCACACACCTGGGGGCTGCAGGCTTTCCTGCTCTCTTCAGCCTCAAAAGCACGCTTTCCCACTTGGCCCCGCGCCAGGCACAAAAATGGCCATATGGCTGGAGATTGGTCCCACGCCGAAAGAGCCAGCAGGGAAAACTATGCCTTGTTCTAAAGCTCTTTGGGAACCGCTTGCGTAGCCCCACACACCTGGGGGCTACAGGCTTTCCTGCTGCCTTCAGCCTCAAAACCACCCTTTCCCACTTGGCGCCGCGCCAGGCCCAAAAATGGCCATATGTCTGGAGACTGGTCCCACGCCCAAAGAGCCAGCAGGGAAAACTATGCCTTGTTCTAAAGCTCTTTGGGAACCGCTTGCGTAGCCCCACACACCTGGGGGCTGCAGGCTTTCCTGCTCTCTTCAGCCTCAAAAGCACGCTTTCCCACTTGGCCCCGCGCCAGGCACAAAAATGGCCATATGGCTGGAGATTGGTCCCACGCTAAAAGAGCCAGCAGGGAAAACTATGCCTTGTTCTAAAGCTCTTTGGGAACCGCTTGCGTAGCCCCACACACGTGGGGGCTGCAGGCTTTCCTGCTGCCTTCAGCCTCAAAACCACCCTTTCCCACTTGGCCTTGCAGCAGGCACAAAAATGGCCATATGGCTGCAGATTGGTCCCTTTCCCAAAGAGCCAGCAGGGAAAAGTATGCCTTGTTCTAAAGCTCTTTGGGAACCGCTTGCGTGGCCCCACACACCTGGGGGCTGCAGGCTTTCCTGCTCTCTTCAGCCTCAAAAGCACGCTTTCCCACTTGGCGCCACGCCAGGCCCAAAAATGGCCATATGTCTGGAGATTCGTTCCACGCCCAAAGAGCCAGCAGGGAAAACTATGCCTTGTTCTAAAGCTCTTTGGGAACCGCTTGCGTGGCCCCACACAGGTGGGGGCTGCAGGCTTTCCTGCTGCCTTCAGCCTCAAAAGCACGCTTTCCCACTTGGCGCTGCGCCAGGCACAAAAATGGCCATATGGCTGGAGATTGGTCCCACGCCCAAAGAGCCAGCAGGGAAAACTATGCCTTGTTCTAAAGCTCTTTGGGAACCGCTTGCGTAGCCCCACACACCTGGGGGCTGCAAGCTTTCCTGCTGCCTTCAGCCTCAAAACCACCCTTTCTCACTTGGCGCTGCGCCATGCCCAAAAATGGCCATATGTCTGGAGACTGGTCCCACGCCCAAAGAGCCAGCAGGGAAAACTATGCCTTGTTCTAAAGCTCTTTGGGAACCGCTTGTGTAGCCCCACACACCTGGGGGCTGCAGGCTTTCCTGCTGCCTTCAGCCTCAAAACCACCCTTTCCCACTTGGCCCCGCAGCAGGCACAAAAATGGCCATATGGCTGCAGATTGGTCCCTTTCCCAAAGAGCCAGCAGGGAAAACTATGCCTTGTTCTAAAGCTCTTTGGGAACCGCTTGCGTGGCCCCACACACCTGGGGGCTGCAGGCTTTCCTGCTCTCTTCAGCCTCAAAAGCACGCTTTCCCACTTGGCGCTGCGCCAGGCCCAAAAATGGCCATATGTCTGAAGACTGGTCCCACGCCCAAAGAGCCAGCAGGGAAAACTATGCCTTGTTCTAAAGCTCTTTGGGAACCGCTTGCGTAGCCCCACACACCTGGGGGCTGCAGGCTTTCCTGCTCTCTTCAGCCTCAAAAGCACGCTTTCCCACTTGGCCCCGCGCCAGGCCTAAAAATGGCCATATGTCTGAGAGAGTCGTTCCACGCCCAAAGAGACAGCAGGGAAAACTATGCCTTGTTCTAAAGCTCTTTGGGAACCGCTTGCGTAGCCCCAAACACCTGGGGGCTGCAGGCTTTCCTGCTCTCTTCAGCCTCAAAAGCACGCTTTCCCACTTGGCCCCGCGCCAGGCACAAAAATGGCCATGTGTCTAGAGACTGGTCCCACGCCCAAAGAGCCAGCAGGGAAAACTATGCCTTGTTCTAAAGCTCTTTGGGAACGGCTTGCGTAGCCCCAGACACGTGGGGGCTGCAGGGTTTCCTGCTGCCTTCAGCCTCAAAACCACCATTTTCCACATGGCGTCATGCCAGGCAAAAAAATGGCCATATGGCTGGAGGTTGGTCCCACGCCCAAAGAGCCAGCAGGGAAAACTATGCCTTGTTCTAAAGCTCTTTGGGAACCGCTTGCGTAGCCCCACACACCTGGGGGCTGCAGGCTTTCCTGCTGCCTTCAGCCTCAAAACCACCCTTTCCCACTTGGCCCCGCGCCAGGCCCAGAAATGGCCATATGTCTGGAGACTGGTCTCTTTCCCAAAGAGCCGGCAGGGAAAACTATGCCTTGTTCTAAAGCTCTTTGGGAACCGCTTGCGTAGCCCCACACACCTGGGGGCTGCAGGCTTTCCTGCTGCCTTCAGCCTCAAAACCACCCTTTCCCACTTGGCCCCGCAGCAGGCACAAAAATGGCCATATGGCTGCAGATTGGTCCCTTTCCCAAAGAGCCAGCAGGGAAAATTATGCCTTGTTCTAAAGCTCTTTGGAAACCGCTTGCGTAGCCCCACACACCTGGGGGCTGCAGGCTTTCCTGCTCTCTTCAGCCTCAAAAGCACGCTTTCCCACTTGGCCCCGCACCAGGCACAAAAATGGCCATATGGCTGGAGATTGGTCCCACGCCCAAAGAGCCAGCAGGGAAAACTATGCCTTGTTCTAAAGCTCTTTGGGAACCGCTTGCATAGCCCCACACACCTGGGGGCTGCAGGCTTTCCTGCTGCCTTCAGCCTCAAAACCACCCTTTCCCACTTGGCGCCGCGCCATGCCCAAAAATGGCCATATATCTGGAGACTGGTCTCACGACCAAAGAGCCAGCAGGGAAAATTATGCCTTGTTCTAAAGCTCTTTGGGAACCGCTTGCGTAGCCCCACACACGTGGGGGCTGCAGGCTTTCCTGCTGCCTTCAGCCTCAAAACCACCCTTTCCCACTTGGCCCCGCAGCAGGCTCAAAAATGGCCACATGGCTGCAGATTGGTCCCTTTCCCAAAGAGCCAGCAGGGAAAATTTTGCCTTGTTCTAAAGCTCTTTGGGAACCGCTTGCGTAGCCCCACACACCTGGGGGCTGCACGCTTTCCTGCTCTCTTCAGCCTCAAAAGCACGCTTTCCCACTTGGCGCCACGCCAGGCCCAAAAATGGCCATATGTCTGGAGGTTGGTCCCACGCCCAAAGAGCCAGCAGGGAAAACTATGCCTTGTTCTAAAGCTCTTTGGGAACCGCTTGCGTAGCCCCACACACCTGGGGGCTGCAGGCTTTCCTGCTGCCTTCAGCCTCAAAACCACCCTTTTCCACATGGCGTCACGCCATGCCCAAAAATGGCCATATGTCTGGAGACTGGTCCCACGCCCAAAGAGCCAGCAGGGAAAACTATGCCTTGTTCTTAAGCTCTTTGGGAACCGCTTGCGTGGCCCCACACACGTGGGGGCTGCAGGCTTTCCTGCTGCCTTCAGCCTCAAAACCACCCTTTCCAACTTGGCCCCGCAGCAGGCTCAAAAATGGCCACATGGCTGCAGAATGGTCCCTTTCCCAAAGAGCCAGAAGGGAAAATTATGCCTTGTTCTAAAGCTCTTTGGGAACCGCTTGCGTGACCCCACACACCTGGGGGCTGCAGGCTTTCCTGCTCTCTTCAGCCTCAAAAGCACGCTTTCCCACTTGGCGCCACGCCAGGCCCAAAAATGGCCATATGTCTGGAGATTCGTTCCACGCCCAAAGAGCCAGCAGGGAAAACTATGCCTTGTTCTAAAGCTCTTTGGGAACCGCTTGCGTAGCCCCACACACCTGGGGGCTGCAGGCTTTCCTACTCTCTTCAGCCTCAAAAGCACGCTTTCCCACTTGGCCCCGCGCCAGGCACAAAATGGCCATATGGCTGGAGATTGGTCCCACGCCCAAAGAGCCAGCAGGGAAAACTATGCCTTGTTCTAAAGCTCTTTGGGAACCGCTTGCGTAGCCCCACACACCTGGGGGCTGCAGGCTTTCCTGCTGCCTTCAGCCTCAAAACCACCCTTTCCCACATGGCGTCACGCCATGCCCAAAAATGGCCATATGTCTGGAGACTGGTCCCACGCCCAAAGAGCCAGCAGGGAAAACTATGCCTTGTTCTAAAGCTCTTTGGGAACCGCTTGCGTAGCCCCACACACCTGGGGGCTGCAGGCTTTCCTGCTGCCTTCAGCCTCAAAACCACCCTTTCCCACATGGCGTCACACCAGGCCCAAAAATGGCCATATGTCTGGAGACTGGTCCCATGCCCAAAGAGCCAGCAGGGAAAACTATGCCTTGTTCTAAAGCTCTTTGGGAACCGCTTGCATAGCCCCACACACGTGGGGGCTGCAGGCTTTCCTGCTGCCTTCAGCCTCAAAACCACCCTTTCCCACTTGGCCCCGCAGCAGGCACAAAAATGGCCATATGTCTGGAGATTGTTCCCTTTCCCAAAGAGCCAGCAGGGAAAATTATGCCTTGTTCTAAAGCTCTTTGAGAACCGCTTGCGTAGCCCCACACTCCTGGGGGCTGCAGGCTTTCCTGCTCTCTTCAGCCTCAAAAGCACCCTTTCCCACTTGGCGCCGCGCCAGACACAAAAATGGGCATATGGCTGGAGACTGGTGCCACGCCCAAAGAGCCAGCAGGGAAAACTATGCCTTGTTCTAAAGCTCTTTGGGAACCGCTTGCGTAGCCCCACACACCTGGGGGCTGCAGGCTTTCCTGCTGCCTTCAGCCTCAAAACCACCCTTTCCCACATGGCGTCACACCAGGCACAAAAATGGCCATATGTCTGGAGATTGGTCCCACGCCCAAAGAGCCAGCAGGGAAAATTATGCCTTGTTCTAAAGCTCTTTGGGAACCGCTTGCGTAGCCCCACACACCTGGGGGCTGCAGGCTTTCCTGCTCTCTTCAGCCTCAAAAGCACGCTTTCCCACTTGGCGCTGCGCCAGGCCAAAAATGGCCATATGTCTGGAGACTGGTGCCACGCCCAAAGAGCCAGCAGGGAAAACTATGCCTTCTTCTAAAGCTCTTTGGGAACCGCTTGCGTAGCCCCACAGACCTGGGGGCTGCAGGCTTTCCTGCTGCCTTCAGCCTCAAAACCACCCTTTCTCACTTGGCGCCGGGCCAGGCCCAAAAATGGCCATATATCTAGAGATTGGTTCCACGCCCAAAGAGCCAGCAGGGAAAATTATGCCTTGTTCTAAAGCTCTTTGGGAACCGCTTGCGTGGCCCCACACACCTGGGGGCTGCAGGCTTTCCTGCTGCCTTCAGCCTCAAAACCACCCTTTCCCACTTGGCGCTGCGCCAGGCACAAAAATGGCCATATGGCTGGAGATTGGTCCCACGCCCAAAGAGCCAGCAGGGAAAACTATGCCTTGTTCTAAAGCTCTTTGGGAACCGCTTGCGTAGCCCCACACACCTGGGGGCTGCAGGCTTTCCTGCTGCCTTCAGCCTCAAAACCACCCTTTCCCACTTGGCGCTGCGCCATGCCCAAAAATGGCCATATGTCTGGAGACTGGTCCCACGCCCAAAGAGCCAGCAGGGAAAACTATGCCTTGTTCTAAAGCTCTTTGGGAACCGCTTGTGTAGCCCCACACACCTGGGGGCTGCAGGCTTTCCTGCTCTCTTCAGCCTCAAAACCACCCTTTTCCACATGGCGTCACTCCATGCCCAAAAATGGCCATATATCTGGAGACTGGTCCCACGCCCAAAGAGCCAGCAGGGAAAACTATGCCTTGTTCTAAAGCTCTTTGGGAACCGCTTGCGTAGCCCCACACACGTGGGGGCTGCAGGCTTTCCTGCTGCCTTCAGCCTCAAAACCACCCTTTCCCACTTGGCCCCGCAGCAGGCACAAAAATGGCAATATGGCTGCAGATTGGTCCCTTTCCCAAAGAGCCAGCAGGGAAAACTATGCCTTGTTCTAAAGCTCTTTGGGAACCGCTTGCGTAGCCCCACACACCTGGGGGCTGCAGGCTTTCCTGCTGCCTTCAGCCTCAAAACCACCCTTTCCCACTTGGCGCTGCGCCATGCCCAAAAATGGCCATATGTCTGGAGACTGG
This sequence comes from Chroicocephalus ridibundus, assembly GCF_963924245.1. Taxonomy (NCBI): domain Eukaryota; kingdom Metazoa; phylum Chordata; class Aves; order Charadriiformes; family Laridae; genus Chroicocephalus; species Chroicocephalus ridibundus. Next base: position 2,345,980 of record NW_026961433.1, read on the forward strand.
TCCCACGCCCAAAGAGCCAGCAGGGAAAACTATGCCTTGTTCTAAAGCTCTTTGGGAACCGCTTGCGTAGCCCCACACACGTGGGGGCTGCAGGCTTTCCTGCTCTCTTCAGCCTAAAAAGCACGCTTTCCCACTTGGCGCTGCGCCAGGCCCAAAAATGGCCATATGTCTGGAGACTGGTGCCACGCCCAAAGAGCCAGCAGGGAAAACTATGCCTTGTTCTAAAGCTCTTTGGGAACCGCTTGCGTAGCCCCACACACCTGGGGGCTGCAGGCTTTCCTGCTCTCTTCAGCCTCAAAAGCACGCTTTCCCACTTGGCGCCGCGCTAGGCCCAAAAATGGCCATATGTCTGGAGATTGGTCCCACGCCCAAAGAGCCAGCAGGGAAAACTATGCCTTGTTCTAAAGCTCTTTGGGAACCGCTTGCGTAGCCCCACACACCTGGGGGCTGCAGGCTTTCCTGCTGCCTTCAGCCTCAAAACCACCCTTTCCAACTTGGCCCCGCAGCAGGCTCAAAAATGGCCACATGGCTGCAGATTGGTCCCTTTCCCAAAGAGCCAGCAGGGAAAATTATGCCTTGTTCTAAAGCTCTTTGGGAACCGCTTGCGTAGCCCCACACACCTGGGGGCTGCAGGCTTTCCTGCTCTCTTCAGCCTCAAAAGCACGCTTTCCCACTTGGCGCCACGCCAGGCCCAAAAATGGCCATATGTCTGGAGATTCGTTCCACGCCCAAAGAGCCAGCAGGGAAAACTATGCCTTGTTCTAAAGCTCTTTGGGAACCGCTTGCGTAGCCCCACACACCTGGGGGCTGCAGGCTTTCCTGCTCTCTTCAGCCTCAAAAGCACGCTTTCCCACTTGGCCCCGCGCCAGGCACAAAATGGCCATATGGCTGGAGATTGGTCCCACGCTAAAAGAGCCAGCAGGGAAAACTATGCCTTGTTCTAAAGCTCTTTGGGAACCGCTTGCGTAGCCCCACACACCTGGGGGCTGCAGGCTTTCCTGCTGCCTTCAGCCTCAAAACCACCCTTTTCCACATGGCGTCACGCCATGCCCAAAAATGGGCATATGGCTGGAGACTGGTGCCACGCCCAAAGAGCCAGCAGGGAAAACTATGCCTTGTTCTAAAGCTCTTTGGGAACCGCTTGCGTAGCCCCACACACCTGGGGGCTGCAGGCTTTCCTGCTCTCTTCAGCCTCAAAAGCACGCTTTCCCACTTGGCGCTGCGCCAGGCCAAAAATGGCCATATGTCTGGAGACTGGTCCCACGCCCAAAGAGCCAGCAGGGAAAACTATGTCTTGTTCTAAAGCTCTTTGGGAACCGCTTGCGTAGCCCCACACACGTGGGGGCTGCAGGCTTTCCTGCTGCCTTCAGCCTCAAAACCACCCTTTCTCACTTGGCGCCGGGCCAGGCCCAAAAATGGCCATATATCTGGAGATTGGTTCCACGCCCAAAGAGCCAGCAGGGAAAACTATGCCTTGTTCTAAAGCTCTTTGGGAACCGCTTGCGTGGCCCCACACACCTGGGGGCTGCAGGCTTTCCTGCTGCCTTCAGCCTCAAAACCACCCTTTCCCACTTGGCGCTGCGCCATGCCCAAAAATGGCCATATGTCTGGAGACTGGTGCCACGCCCAAAGAGCCAGCAGGGAAAACTATGCCTTGTTCTAAAGCTCTTTGGGAACCGCTTGCGTAGCCCCACACACCTGGGGGCTGCAGGCTTTCCTGCTGCCTTCAGCCTCAAAACCACCCTTTCCCACTTGGCCCCGCAGCAGGCACAAAAATGTCCATATGGCTGCAGATTGGTCCCTTTCCCAAAGAGCCAGCAGGGAAAACTATGCCTTGTTCTAAAGCTCTTTGGGAACCGCTTGCGTAGCCCCACACACCTGGGGGCTGCAGGCTTTCCTGCTCTCTTCAGCCTCAAAACCACCCTTTCCCACTTGGCCCCGCAGCAGGCACAAAAATGGCCATATGGCTGGAGATTGGTCCCACGCTAAAAGAGCCAGCAGGGAAAACTATGCCTTGTTCTAAAGCTCTTTGGGAACCGCTTGCGTGGCCCCACACACCTTGGGGCTGCAGGCTTTCCTGCTGCCTTCAGCCTCAAAAGCACCCTTTCCCACTTGGCGCCACGCCAGGCCTAAAAATGGCCATATGTCTGAGAGAGTCGTTCGACGCCCAAAGAGACAGCAGGGAAAACTATGCCTTGTTCTAAAGCTCTTTGGGAACCGCTTGCGTAGCCCCACAGACCTGGGGGCTGCAGGCTTTCCTACTCTCTTCAGCCTCAAAAGCACGCTTTCCCACTTGGCCCCGCGCCAGTCACAAAAATGGCCATATGTCTGGAGATTGGTCCCACGCCCAAAGAGCCAGCAGGGAAAACTATGCCTTGTTCTAAAGCTCTTTGGGAACCGCTTGCGTAGCCCCACACACCTGGGGGCTGCAGGCTTTCCTGCTGCCTTCAGCCTCAAAACCACCCTTTCCCACTTGGCGCCGCGCCATGCCCAAAAATGGCCATATGTCTGGAGACTGGTCCCACGCCCAAAGAGCCAGCAGGGAAAACTATGCCTTGTTCTAAAGCTCTTTGGGAACCGCTTGCGTAGCCCCACACACCTGGGGGCTGCAGGCTTTCCTGCTCTCTTCAGCCTCAAAACCACCCTTTCCCACATGGCGCCGCGCCAGGCCCAAAAATGGCCATATGTCTGGAGACTGGTGCCACGCCCAAAGAGCCAGCAGGGAAAACTATGCCTTGTTCTAAAGCTCTTTGGGAACCGCTTGCGTAGCCCCACACACCTGGGGGCTGCAGGCTTTCCTGCTGCCTTCATCCTCAAAAGCACCCTTTCCCACTTGGCCCCGCAGCAGGCCCAAAAATGGCCGTATGTCTGGAGACTGGTCCCACGCCCAAAGAGCCAGCAGGGAAAACTATGCCTTGTTCTAAAGCTCTTTGAGAAACGCTTGCGTAGCCCCACACTCCTGGGGGCTGCAGGCTTTCCTGCTCTCTTCAGCCTCAAAAGCACCCTTTCCCACTTGGCGCCGCGCCAGACACAAAAATGGGCATATGGCTGGAGACTGGTGCCACGCCCAAAGAGCCAGCAGGGAAAACTATGCCTTGTTCTAAAGCTCTTTGGGAACCGCTTGCGTAGCCCCACACACCTGGGGGCTGCAGGCTTTCCTGCTCTCTTCAGCCTCAAAAGCACGCTTTCCCACTTGGCCCCGCGCCAGGCACAAAAATGGCCATATGGCTGGAGATTGGTCCCACGCTAAAAGAGCCAGCAGGGAAAACTATGCCTTGTTCTAAAGCTCTTTGGGAACCGCTTGCGTAGCCCCACACTCCTGGGGGCTGCAGGCTTTCCTGCTCTCTTCAGCCTCAAAAGCACGCTTTCCCACTTGGCGCTGCGCCATGCCCAAAAATGGCCATATGTCTGGAGACTGGTCCCACGCCCAAAGAGCCAGCAGGGAAAACTATGCCTTGTTCTAAAGCTCTTTGGGAACCGCTTGCGTAGCCCCACACACCTGGGGGCTGCAGGCTTTCCTGCTGCCTTCAGCCTCAAAACCACCCTTTCTCACTTGGCGCCGGGCCAGGCCCAAAAATGGCCATATATCTGGAGATTGGTTCCACGCCCAAAGAGCCAGCAGGGAAAACTATGCCTTGTTCTAAAGCTCTTTGGGAACCGCTTGCGTGGCCCCACACACCTGGGGGCTGCAGGCTTTCCTGCTGCCTTCAGCCTCAAAACCACCCTTTCCCACTAGGCGCTGCGCCATGCCCAAAAATGGCCATATGTCTGGAGACTGGTGCCACGCCCAAAGAGCCAGCAGGGAAAACTATGCCTTGTTCTAAAGCTCTTTGGGAACCGCTTGCGTAGCCCCACACACCTGGGGGCTGCAGGCTTTCCTGCTGCCTTCAGCCTCAAAACCACCCTTTCCCACTTGGCGCTGCGCCATGCCCAAAAATGGCCATATGTCTGGAGACTGGTCCCACGCCCAAAGAGCCAGCAGGGAAAACTATGCCTTGTTCTAAAGCTCTTTGGGAACCGCTTGCGTGGCCCCACACACCTGGGGGCTGCAGGCTTTCCTGCTGCCTTCAGCCTCAAAAGCACGCTTTCCCACTTGGCGCTGCGCCAGGCACAAAAATGGCCATATGTCTGGAGACTGGTCCCACGCCCAAAGAGCCAGCAGGGAAAACTATGCCTTGTTCTAAAGCTCTTTGGGAACCGCTTGCGTAGCCCCACACACCTGGGGGCTGCAGGCTTTCCTGCTCTCTTCAGCCTCAAAAGCACGCTTTCCCACTTGGCGCCGCGCTAGGCCCAAAAATGGCCATATGTCTGGAGATTGGTCCCACGCCCAAAGAGCCAGCAGGGAAAACTATGCCTTGTTCTAAAGCTCTTTGGGAACCGCTTGCGTAGCCCCACACACCTGGGGGCTGCAGGCTTTCCTGCTGCCTTCAGCCTCAAAACCACCCTTTCCAACTTGGCCCCGCAGCAGGCTCAAAAATGGCCACATGGCTGCAGATTGGTCCCTTTCCCAAAGAGCCAGCAGGGAAAATTATGCCTTGTTCTAAAGCTCTTTGGGAACCGCTTGCGTAGCCCCACACACCTGGGGGCTGCAGGCTTTCCTGCTCTCTTCAGCCTCAAAAGCACGCTTTCCCACTTGGCGCCACGCCAGGCCCAAAAATGGCCATATGTCTGGAGATTCGTTCCACGCCCAAAGAGCCAGCAGGGAAAACTATGCCTTGTTCTAAAGCTCTTTGGGAACCGCTTGCGTAGCCCCACACACCTGGGGGCTGCAGGCTTTCCTGCTCTCTTCAGCCTCAAAAGCACGCTTTCCCACTTGGCCCCGCGCCAGGCACAAAATGGCCATATGGCTGGAGATTGGTCCCACGCTAAAAGAGCCAGCAGGGAAAACTATGCCTTGTTCTAAAGCTCTTTGGGAACCGCTTGCGTAGCCCCACACACCTGGGGGCTGCAGGCTTTCCTGCTGCCTTCAGCCTCAAAACCACCCTTTTCCACATGGCGTCACGCCATGCCCAAAAATGGGCATATGGCTGGAGACTGGTCCCACGCCCAAAGAGCCAGCAGGGAAAACTATGCCTTGTTCTAAAGCTCTTTGGGAACCGCTTGCGTAGCCCCACACACCTGGGGGCTGCAGGCTTTCCTGCTCTCTTCAGCCTCAAAAGCACGCTTTCCCACTTGGCGCTGCGCCAGGCCAAAAATGGCCATATGTCTGGAGACTGGTCCCACGCCCAAAGAGCCAGCAGGGAAAACTATGTCTTGTTCTAAAGCTCTTTGGGAACCGCTTGCGTAGCCCCACACACGTGGGGGCTGCAGGCTTTCCTGCTGCCTTCAGCCTCAAAACCACCCTTTCTCACTTGGCGCCGGGCCAGGCCCAAAAATGGCCATATATCTGGAGATTGGTTCCACGCCCAAAGAGCCAGCAGGGAAAACTATGCCTTGTTCTAAAGCTCTTTGGGAACCGCTTGCGTGGCCCCACACACCTGGGGGCTGCAGGCTTTCCTGCTGCCTTCAGCCTCAAAACCACCCTTTCCCACTTGGCGCTGCGCCATGCCCAAAAATGGCCATATGTCTGGAGACTGGTGCCACGCCCAAAGAGCCAGCAGGGAAAACTATGCCTTGTTCTAAAGCTCTTTGGGAACCGCTTGCGTAGCCCCACACACCTGGGGGCTGCAGGCTTTCCTGCTGCCTTCAGCCTCAAAACCACCCTTTCCCACTTGGCCCCGCAGCAGGCACAAAAATGTCCATATGGCTGCAGATTGGTCCCTTTCCCAAAGAGCCAGCAGGGAAAACTATGCCTTGTTCTAAAGCTCTTTGGGAACCGCTTGCGTGGCCCCACACACCTGGGGGCTGCAGGCTTTCCTGCTGCCTTCAGCCTCAAAAGCACCCTTTCCCACTTGGCGCCACGCCAGGCCTAAAAATGGCCATATGTCTGAGAGAGTCGTTCGACGCCCAAAGAGACAGCAGGGAAAACTATGCCTTGTTCTAAAGCTCTTTGGGAACCGCTTGCGTAGCCCCACAGACCTGGGGGCTGCAGGCTTTCCTACTCTCTTCAGCCTCAAAGCACGCTTTCCCACTTGGCCCCGCGCCAGTCACAAAAATTGGCCATATGTCTGGAGATTGGTCCCACGCCAAAGAGCCAGCAGGGAAAACTATGCCTTGTTCTAAAGCTCTTTGGGAACCGCTTGCGTAGCCCACACACCTGGGGGCTGCAGGCTTTCCTGCTGCCTTCAGCCTCAAAACCACCCTTTCCCACTTGGCGCCGCGCCATGCCCAAAAATGGCCATATGTCTGGAGACTGGTGCCACGCCCAAAGAGCCAGCAGGGAAAACTATGCCTTGTTCTAAAGCTCTTTGGGAACCGCTTGCGTAGCCCCACACACCTGGGGCTGCAGGCTTTCCTGCTCTCTTCAGCCTCAAAACCACCCTTTCCCCACATGGCGCCGCGCCAGGCCCAAAAATGGCCATATGTCTGGAGGACTGGTGCCACGCCCAAAGAGCCACAGCAGGGAAAACTATGCCTTGTTCTAAAGCTCTTGGGAACCGCTTGCGTAGCCCCACACACCTGGGGGCTGCAGGCTTTCCTGCTGCCTTCATCCTCAAAAGCACCCTTTCCCACTTGGCCCCGCAGCAGGCCCAAAAATGGCCGTATGTCTGGAGACTGGTCCCACGCCCAAAGAGCCAGCAGGGAAAACTATGCCTTGTTCTAAAGCTCTTTGAGAAACGCTTGCGTAGCCCACACTCCTGGGGGCTGCAGGCTTTCCTGCTCTCTTCAGCCTCAAAAGCACCCTTTCCCACTTGGCGCCGCGCCAGACACAAAAATGGGCATATGGCTGGAGACTGGTGCCACGCCCAAAGAGCCAGCAGTGAAAACTATGCCTTGTTCTAAAGCTCTTTGGGAATCCGCTTGCGTAGCCCCACACACCTGGGGGCTGCAGGCTTTCCTGCTGCCTTCAGCCTCAAAAGCACGCTTTCCCACTTGGCCCCGCGCCAGGCACAAAAATGGCCATATGGCTGGAGATTGGTCCCACGCTAAAAGAGCCAGCAGGGAAAACTATGCCTTGTTCTAAAGCTCTTTGGGAACCGCTTGCGTAGCCCCACACACCTGGGGGCTGCAGGCTTTCCTGCTGCCTTCAGCCTCAAAACCACCCTTTTCCACATGGCGTCACGCCATGCCCAAAAATAGGGCATATGGCTGGAGACTGGTGCCACGCCCCCAAAGAGCCAGCAGGGAAAACTATGCCTTGTTCTAAAGCTCTTGGGAACCGCTTGCGTAGCCCCACACACCTGGGGGCTGCAGGCTTCCTGCTGCCTTCAGCCTCAAAACCACCCTTTCCCACATGGCGTCACACCAGGCACAAAAAATGGCCATATGTCTGGAGATTGGTCCCACGCCCCAAAGAGCCAGCAGGGGAAAATTATGCCTTGTTCTAAAGCTCTTTGGGAACCGCTTGCGTAGCCCCACAGATCTTGGGGGGCTGCAGGCTTTCCTGCTCTCTTCAGCCTCAAAAGCACGCTTTCCCACTTGGCGCTGCGCCAGACCAAAAATGGCCATATGTCTGGAGACTGGTCCACGCCCAAAGAGCCAGCAGGGAAAACTATGCCTTGTTCTAAAGCTCTTTGGGAACCGCTTGCGTAGCCCCACACACCTGGGGGCTGCAGGCTTCCTGCTGCCTTCAGCCTCAAACCACCCCTTTCTCACTTGGCGCCGGGCCAGGCCCAAAAATGGCCATATATCTGGAGATTGGTTCCACGCCAAAGAGCCAGCAGGGAAAACTATGCCTTGTTTCTAAAGCTCTTTGGGAACCGCTTGCGTGGCCCCACACACCTGGGGGCTGCAGGCTTTCCTGCTGCCTTCAGCCTCAAACCACCCTTTCCACTAGGCGCTGCGCCAGGCACAAAAATGGCCATATGTCTGGAGGTTGGTCCCACGCCCAAAGAGCCAGCAGGGAAAACTTATGCCTTGTTCTAAAGCTCTTTGGGAACCGCTTGCGTAGCCCCAGCACACCTGGGGGCTGCAGGCTTTCCTGCTGCCTTCAGCCTCAAAACCACCCTTTCCCACTTGGCGCTGCGCCATGCCCAAAAATGGCCATATGTCTGGAGGTTGGTCCCACGCCCAAAGAGCCAGCAGGGAAAACTATGCCTTGTTCTAAAGCTCTTTGGGAACCGCTTGCGTGGGCCCCACACACCTGGGGGCTGCAGGCTTTCCTGCTGCCTTCAGCCTCAAAAGCACGCTTTCCCACTTGGCGCTGCGCCAGGGCACAAAAATGGCCATATGTCTGGAGACTGGGTCCCACGCCCAAAGAGCCGCAGGGAAAACTATGCCTTGTTCTAAAGCTCTTTGGGAACCGCTTGCGTAGCCCCACACACCTGGGGGCTGCAGGCTTTCCTGCTCTCTTCAGCCTCAAAGCACGCTTTCCCACTTGGCGCCGCGCTAGGCCCAAAAATGGCCATATGTCTGGAGATTGGTCCCACGCCCAAAGAGCCAGCAGGGAAAACTATGCCTTGTTCTAAAGCTCTTTGGGAACCGCTTGCGTAGCCCCACAGACCTGGGGGCTGCAGGCTTTCCTGCTCTCTTCAGCCTCAAAATCACCCTTTCCCACTTGGCGCTGCGCCAGGCACAAAAATGGCCGATGTCTGGAGACTGGTGCCACGCCCAAAGAGCCAGCAGGGGGAAAACTATGCCTTGTTCTAAAGCTCTTTGGGAACCGCTTGCGTTAGCCCCACACACCTGGGGGCTGCAGGCTTTCCTCTGCCTTCAGCCTCAAAACCACCTTTTCCACATGGCGTCACGCCATGCCCCAAAAATGGGCATATGGCTGGAGACTGGTGCCACTCCCAAAGGAGCCATCAGGGAAAACTATGCCTTGTTCTAAAGCTCTTTGGGAACCGCTTGCGTAGCCCCACACACCTGGGTGGCTGCAGGCTTTCCTGCTGCCTTCAGCCTCAAACCACCCTTTCCCACATGGCGTCACACCAGGCACAAAAATGGCCATATGTCTGGAGATTGGTCCCACGCCCAAAGAGCCAGCAGGAAAATTATGCCTTGTTCTAAAGCTCTTTGGGAACCGCTTGCGTAGCCCCACACACCTGGGGGCTGCAGGCTTTCCTGCTCTCTTCAGCCCTCAAAAGCACGCCTTTCCCACTTGGCGCTGCGCCAGGCCAAAAATGGCCCA